>NW_027556580.1:0-2500 GCF_964204865.1 Styela clava
GGCGAGAGAGTGCTGCGTCGCCGGCATCGGCGTCGAAAGAAGCCGAGCCAAAAAAAGTTAAAGTACAAACGTGCAAGCATACTAACCTAACCCTAGGTAAGGCATGTCAGAGCGAAAGACAGTAATTTCGAATGAGCCATGAAAGAGCGGTGCGGGGCCGGTCGGAGCGCACCCTTTTCTCGGTGGCTGGCGGGCGAGAGAGTGCTGCGTCGCCGGCATCGGCGTCGAAAGAAGCCGAGCCGAAAAAAGTTAAAGTACAAACGTGCAAGCATACTAACCTAACCCTAGGTAAGGCATGTCAGAGCGAAAGACAGTAATTTCGAATGAGCCAAGAAAGAGCGGTGCGGGGCCGGTCGGAGCGCACCCTTTTCTAGGTGGCTGGCGGGCGAGAGAGTGCTGCGTCGCCGGCATCGGCGTCGAAAGAAGCCGAGCCAAAAAAAGTTAAAGTACAAACGTGCAAGCATACTAACCTAACCCTAGGTAAGGCATGTCAGAGCGAAAGACAGTAATTTCGAATGAGCCATGAAAGAGCGGTGCGGGGCCGGTCGGAGCGCACCCTTTTCTCGGTGGCTGGCGGGCGAGAGAGTGCTGCGTCGCCGGCATCGGCGTCGAAAGAAGCCGAGCCGAAAAAAGTTAAAGTACAAACGTGCAAGCATACTAACCTAACCCTAGGTAAGGCATGTCAGAGCGAAAGACAGTAATTTCGAATGAGCCAAGAAAGAGCGGTGCGGGGCCGGTCGGAGCGCACCCTTTTCTCGGTGGCTGGCGGGCGAGAGAGTGCTGCGTCGCCGGCATCGGCGTCGAAAGAAGCCGAGCCGAAAAAAGTTAAAGTACAAACGCGATGCTAATGAGCGAGCCGTTGTCTCGACTAATATGTAGGGGGCGTTCGATCGAGCGTCTGGCTTGAGCGCTTGTCGGCCTAGCAGAACGGTCGCATTGTTATGCCCGGGTTTTAGGCACCGCTGCAGGCGGCCGGCAGAGCTCTTGTTTGTGCGAAACTGAATGGATCGAGCCCGAGAGAGGGCGAGCAAAGAAAAAACGCAAATCGCTCCGCCTGGCACTGCCGGCGAGAGCGTGGACGTCGCGGCCAGCGACTGTCGAAGCCGAGTACGGCCGCAGGCGATCGCCTCGGTCTTAAACGAATGCGACGAGCACGCGCCGGGCGGCCCAGCAAGGGCCGAGCGCAGCTGTCGCAGCTATCTGGTTGATCCTGCCAGTAGTGATATGCTTGTCTCAAAGATTAAGCCATGCAGGTGCAAGTACGAGTTCTCGTAAAGCGAAACTGCGAATGGCTCATTAAATCAGTCTTGGTTTATTTGGTCTCGTAAGCGAAGTGGATAACTGTGGTAATTCTAGAGCTAATACATGCATTAAGCGCCGACTTCGGGAGGCGCGCTTTTATCAGATCAAAACCGACCGGGTTCGTCCTGTGACGTTTGATGACTCTGGATAACCACGCGGATCGTACGGTCTCTGCACCGACGACGTATCATTCAAGTGTCTGCCCTATCAACTGTCGAAGGTACGCTACGTGCCTACCTTTGTGATAACGGGTAACGGGGAATCAGGGTTCGATTCCGGAGAGGGAGCCTGAGAAACGGCTACCACATCCAAGGAAGGCAGCAGGCGCGCAAATTACCCATTCCCGACACGGGGAGGTAGTGACGAAAAATAACAATACAGGACTCTAACGAGGCCCTGTAATTGGAATGAGTACATCCTAAAACTCTTAACGAGTATCCATTGGAGGGCAAGTCTGGTGCCAGCAGCCGCGGTAATTCCAGCTCCAACAGTGTATGCTAAAGTTGTTGCGGTTGAAAAGCTCGTAGTTGGATTTTGGGCGAGCGCCGCCGGTCCGTCGCAAGGCGTGTCACTGGTTGCGTTCGCCTCACCTTCGGTTCTCCGTCGGTGCTCTTGACTGAGTGTCGGCGGTGGCCGATAAGTTTACTTTGAAAAAATTAGAGTGTTCAAAGCAGGCTGTTCGCCTGCATAGTGTTGCATGGAATAATGGAATAGGACCTCGGTTCTATTTTGTTGGTTTTCGGAGCACGAGGTAATGATTAAGAGGGACAGACGGGGGCGTCCGTACTCTGCCGTTAGAGGTGAAATTCTTGGATCGGCGGAAGACGAACTACTGCGAAAGCATTCGCCAAGAATGTTTTCTTTAATCAAGAGCGAAAGTCAGAGGTTCGAAGACGATCAGATACCGTCCTAGTTCTGACTATAAACGATGCCAACTAGCGATCGGGAGGCGTTACCATGACGACCTTTCCGGCAGCTTCCGGGAAACCAAAGTCTTTGGGTTCCGGGGGAAGTATGGTTGCAAAGCTGAAACTTAAAGGAATTGACGGAAGGGCACCACCAGGAGTGGAGCCTGCGGCTTAATTTGACTCAACACGGGGAAACTCACCCGGCCCGGACACAGGTAGGATTGACAGATTGAGAGCTCTTTCTTGATTCTGTGGGTGGTGGTGCATGGCCGTTCTTAGTTGGTGGAGCG
>NW_027556580.1:10000-12500 GCF_964204865.1 Styela clava
CCTGTGACGTTTGATGACTCTGGATAACCACGCGGATCGTACGGTCTCTGCACCGACGACGTATCATTCAAGTGTCTGCCCTATCAACTGTCGAAGGTACGCTACGTGCCTACCTTTGTGATAACGGGTAACGGGGAATCAGGGTTCGATTCCGGAGAGGGAGCCTGAGAAACGGCTACCACATCCAAGGAAGGCAGCAGGCGCGCAAATTACCCATTCCCGACACGGGGAGGTAGTGACGAAAAATAACAATACAGGACTCTAACGAGGCCCTGTAATTGGAATGAGTACATCCTAAAACTCTTAACGAGTATCCATTGGAGGGCAAGTCTGGTGCCAGCAGCCGCGGTAATTCCAGCTCCAACAGTGTATGCTAAAGTTGTTGCGGTTGAAAAGCTCGTAGTTGGATTTTGGGCGAGCGCCGCCGGTCCGTCGCAAGGCGTGTCACTGGTTGCGTTCGCCTCACCTTCGGTTCTCCGTCGGTGCTCTTGACTGAGTGTCGGCGGTGGCCGATAAGTTTACTTTGAAAAAATTAGAGTGTTCAAAGCAGGCTGTTCGCCTGCATAGTGTTGCATGGAATAATGGAATAGGACCTCGGTTCTATTTTGTTGGTTTTCGGAGCACGAGGTAATGATTAAGAGGGACAGACGGGGGCGTCCGTACTCTGCCGTTAGAGGTGAAATTCTTGGATCGGCGGAAGACGAACTACTGCGAAAGCATTCGCCAAGAATGTTTTCTTTAATCAAGAGCGAAAGTCAGAGGTTCGAAGACGATCAGATACCGTCCTAGTTCTGACTATAAACGATGCCAACTAGCGATCGGGAGGCGTTACCATGACGACCTTTCCGGCAGCTTCCGGGAAACCAAAGTCTTTGGGTTCCGGGGGAAGTATGGTTGCAAAGCTGAAACTTAAAGGAATTGACGGAAGGGCACCACCAGGAGTGGAGCCTGCGGCTTAATTTGACTCAACACGGGGAAACTCACCCGGCCCGGACACAGGTAGGATTGACAGATTGAGAGCTCTTTCTTGATTCTGTGGGTGGTGGTGCATGGCCGTTCTTAGTTGGTGGAGCGATTTGTCTGGTTAATTCCGATAACGAACGAGACTCTGGCATGCTAAATAGTTACGCGACCTTCTCGGTCGGCGTCTAACTTCTTAGAGGGACTAGTGGCGTTTAGCCACACGAGATTGAGCAATAACAGGTCTGTGATGCCCTTAGATGTCCGGGGCCGCACGCGCGCTACACTGAGTGAAGCAGCGAGTGTCTAACCTAGGCCGAAAGGTCCGGGTAACCCGTTGAACCTCATTCGTGATTGGGATAGGGACTTGCAATTGTTTCCCTTGAACGAGGAATTCCCAGTAAGCGCAAGTCATCAACTTGCGTTGATTACGTCCCTGCCCTTTGTACACACCGCCCGTCGCTACTACCGATTGAATGGTTTAGTGAGATCCTTGGATCGGCCCCGTCGCGGCTGGCAACGGCCGCGTCGGCGTGTCGAGAAGACGATCAAACTTGATCATTTAGAGGAAGTAAAAGTCGTAACAAGGTTTCCGTAGGTGAACCTGCGGAAGGATCATTACCGAAAGTGGTGGTAGGCCCCGGCCGACCGCGCACTTAATTGTCTTTGGGTGCCGCCGAGAGGGCGGCCGTCAATCGGGGTTCCGCCCCGTGCGACACGCGTAACACGTTGGCATAGCAAGGCAGCCGAGTGCGATGGTGGCTTCTGGGCACCGCGCTCGATGTGCCGCCGGCCCAGCCCGGCGGTCGCTCGGCGCCGTTTGTTGGTGTTTTTGTGCAGTTGTTGTCGGTGGTGGTTTTGTGGTCGATCCCACAGTGTGACGTCCGCGCGCTTCGGCGCCGGGCGAAACGTCGAGGACGACTCTTAACGGTGGATCACTCGGCTCGCGAGTCGATGAAGGACGCAGCCAAGTGCGAGAAGTAATGTGAATTGCAGAACACATTGAACGTCGACCTTCTGAACGCGAATTGCGGTCTCGGGTCAATCCCGGGACCGCGTCTGCCTCAGGGTCGCGTTCGTCCTCACCCGAGGGCCGTCGCCTGGCCTCTGCGAAGACGGCCGGGCGTCGCCCCAAGTTGAAGCGGTCGCCGAGCTTTCTCGGCGCGACCGCGTGTCCCGTACACCGCCGGCCCCTCGACGTGTTCAACTACGTTCGAGGGGCGGGTCCAGGTCGGTCGGTCCGGTCACGAGATCAAGACCGACCGTGGGCCAAGGCGGCGACGGTACGCGCTCGGTCGGCGCCGGCGGCGACGACTTGCGATGCCAGCGGGCCGTGTAAGAAGCGGCCCGCTTGACACATACGACCTGAGTTCAGGCGAGAGCACCCGCTGAATTTAAGCATATTATTAAGCGGAGGAAAGGAAACCAACAGGGATTCCCTGAGTAACGGCGAGTGAACCGGGAAGAGTCCAGCGTCGAATCTGCGCGCTTTTCGAGCGCGCCGAGTTGTGACGTACGGAAGTCCCAGTGCGGCTAACGG
>NW_027556580.1:17500-19207 GCF_964204865.1 Styela clava
CGGAGCGCACCCTTTTCTCGGTGGCTGGCGGGCGAGAGAGTGCTGCGTCGCCGGCATCGGCGTCGAAAGAAGCCGAGCCGAAAAAAGTTAAAGTACAAACGTGCAAGCATACTAACCTAACCCTAGGTAAGGCATGTCAGAGCGAAGACAGTAATTTCGAATGAGCCAAGAAAGAGCGGTGCGGGGCCGGTCGGAGCGCACCCTTTTCTAGGTGGCTGGCGGGCGAGAGAGTGCTGCGTCGCCGGCATCGGCGTCGAAAGAAGCCGAGCCAAAAAAAGTTAAAGTACAAACGTGCAAGCATACTAACCTAACCCTAGGTAAGGCATGTCAGAGCGAAAGACAGTAATTTCGAATGAGCCATGAAAGAGCGGTGCGGGGCCGGTCGGAGCGCACCCTTTTCTCGGTGGCTGGCGGGCGAGAGAGTGCTGCGTCGCCGGCATCGGCGTCGAAAGAAGCCGAGCCGAAAAAGTTAATGTACAAACGTGCAAGCATACTAACCTAACCCTAGGTAAGGCATGTCAGAGCGAAAGACAGTAATTTCGAATGAGCCAAGAAAGAGCGGTGCGGGGCCGGTCGGAGCGCACCCTTTTCTCGGTGGCTGGCGGGCGGAGAGAGTGCTGCGTCGCCGGCATCGGCGTCGAAAGAAGCCGAGCCGAAAAAAAGTTAATGTACAAACGTGCAAGCATACTAACCTAACCCTAGGTAAGGCATGTCAGAGCGAAAGACAGTAAACTCGAATGAGCCATGAAAGAGCGGTGCGGGGCCGGTCGGAGCGCACCCTTTTCTCGGTGGCTGGCGGGCGAGAGAGTGCTGCGTCGCCGGCATCGGCGTCGAAAGAAGCCGAGCCGAAAAAAGTTAAAGTACAAACGTGCAAGCATACTAACCTAACCTAGGTAAGGCATGTCAGAGCGAAAGACAGTAATTTCGAATGAGCCAAGAAAGAGCGGTGCGGGGCCGGTCGGAGCGCACCCTTTTCTAGGTGGCTGGCGGGCGAGAGAGTGCTGCGTCGCCGGCATCGGCGTCGAAAGAAGCCGAGCCAAAAAAAGTTAAAGTACAAACGTGCAAGCATACTAACCTAACCCTAGGTAAGGCATGTCAGAGCGAAAGACAGTAATTTCGAATGAGCCATGAAAGAGCGGTGCGGGGCCGGTCGGAGCGCACCCTTTTCTCGGTGGCTGGCGGGCGAGAGAGTGCTGCGTCGCCGGCATCGGCGTCGAAAGAAGCCGAGCCGAAAAAAGTTAAAGTACAAACGTGCAAGCATACTAACCTAACCCTAGGTAAGGCATGTCAGAGCGAAAGACAGTAATTTCGAATGAGCCAAGAAAGAGCGGTGCGGGGCCGGTCGGAGCGCACCCTTTTCTAGGTGGCTGGCGGGCGAGAGAGTGCTGCGTCGCCGGCATCGGCGTCGAAAGAAGCCGAGCCAAAAAAAGTTAAAGTACAAACGTGCAAGCATACTAACCTAACCCTAGGTAAGGCATGTCAGAGCGAAAGACAGTAATTTCGAATGAGCCAAGAAAGAGCGGTGCGGGGCCGGTCGGAGCGCACCCTTTTCTCGGTGGCTGGCGGGCGAGAGAGTGCTGCGTCGCCGGCATCGGCGTCGAAAGAAGCCGAGCCGAAAAAGTTAAAGTACAAACGTGCAAGCATACTAACCTAACCCTAGGTAAGGCATGTCAGAGCGAAAGACAGTAATTTCGAATGAGCCAAGAA
>NW_027556581.1:5000-10000 GCF_964204865.1 Styela clava
GGAGCGGAGGCCACCTTCGCGCGGGGACTTAGACCGACGGCAAACCGGTCGTGACCCGCGCCGGTCGCTAGTGCGCTGAGACGGTGCGCGAGCCGACTCGGCAGCGGCGCCTTAAGCGTCCGCGAACCGAGACGGCGCGCCCCCGCACCCAACTGAAAGCGAGCCGGCGACCTGACGGGCCCTCCCGTTTGCCTCTCAACGGTTTCACGTACTCTTGAACTCTCTCTTCAAAGTGCTTTTCAACTTTCCCTCACGGTACTTGTCCGCTATCGGTCTCGCGACCGTATTTAGTCTTAGGTGGAGTTTACCACCCGCTTTGGGCTGCATTCCCAAACAACCCGACTCCGAGAAGACCCGAAGCGGCCAAGGCAAGCGCCCCTATGGGCCTAACACCCGCCGTGGGACGAGGCCTCGATCAGAAGGACACCGGCGCTCGCCGTTAGCCGCACTGGGACTTCCGTACGTCACAACTCGGCGCGCTCGAAAAGCGCGCAGATTCGACGCTGGACTCTTCCCGGTTCACTCGCCGTTACTCAGGGAATCCCTGTTGGTTTCTTTTCCTCCGCTTAATAATATGCTTAAATTCAGCGGGTGCTCTCGCCTGAACTCAGGTCGTATGTGTCAAGCGGGCCGCTTCTTACACGGCCCGCTGGCATCGCAAGTCGTCGCCGCCGGCGCCGACCGAGCGCGTACCGTCGCCGCCTTGGCCCACGGTCGGTCTTGATCTCGTGACCGGACCGACCGACCTGGACCCGCCCCTCGAACGTAGTTGAACACGTCGAGGGGCCGGCGGTGTACGGGACACGCGGTCGCGCCGAGAAAGCTCGGCGACCGCTTCAACTTGGGGCGACGCCCGGCCGTCTTCGCAGAGGCCAGGCGACGGCCCTCGGGTGAGGACGAACGCGACCCTGAGGCAGACGCGGTCCCGGGATTGACCCGAGACCGCAATTCGCGTTCAGAAGGTCGACGTTCAATGTGTTCTGCAATTCACATTACTTCTCGCACTTGGCTGCGTCCTTCATCGACTCGCGAGCCGAGTGATCCACCGTTAAGAGTCGTCCTCGACGTTTCGCCCGGCGCCGAAGCGCGCGGACGTCACACTGTGGGATCGACCACAAAACCACCACCGACAACAACTGCACAAAAACACCAACAAACGGCGCCGAGCGACCGCCGGGCTGGGCCGGCGGCACATCGAGCGCGGTGCCCAGAAGCCACCATCGCACTCGGCTGCCTTGCTATGCCAACGTGTTACGCGTGTCGCACGGGGCGGAACCCCGATTGACGGCCGCCCTCTCGGCGGCACCCAAAGACAATTAAGTGCGCGGTCGGCCGGGGCCTACCACCACTTTCGGTAATGATCCTTCCGCAGGTTCACCTACGGAAACCTTGTTACGACTTTTACTTCCTCTAAATGATCAAGTTTGATCGTCTTCTCGACACGCCGACGCGGCCGTTGCCAGCCGCGACGGGGCCGATCCAAGGATCTCACTAAACCATTCAATCGGTAGTAGCGACGGGCGGTGTGTACAAAGGGCAGGGACGTAATCAACGCAAGTTGATGACTTGCGCTTACTGGGAATTCCTCGTTCAAGGGAAACAATTGCAAGTCCCTATCCCAATCACGAATGAGGTTCAACGGGTTACCCGGACCTTTCGGCCTAGGTTAGACACTCGCTGCTTCACTCAGTGTAGCGCGCGTGCGGCCCCGGACATCTAAGGGCATCACAGACCTGTTATTGCTCAATCTCGTGTGGCTAAACGCCACTAGTCCCTCTAAGAAGTTAGACGCCGACCGAGAAGGTCGCGTAACTATTTAGCATGCCAGAGTCTCGTTCGTTATCGGAATTAACCAGACAAATCGCTCCACCAACTAAGAACGGCCATGCACCACCACCCACAGAATCAAGAAAGAGCTCTCAATCTGTCAATCCTACCTGTGTCCGGGCCGGGTGAGTTTCCCCGTGTTGAGTCAAATTAAGCCGCAGGCTCCACTCCTGGTGGTGCCCTTCCGTCAATTCCTTTAAGTTTCAGCTTTGCAACCATACTTCCCCCGGAACCCAAAGACTTTGGTTTCCCGGAAGCTGCCGGAAAGGTCGTCATGGTAACGCCTCCCGATCGCTAGTTGGCATCGTTTATAGTCAGAACTAGGACGGTATCTGATCGTCTTCGAACCTCTGACTTTCGCTCTTGATTAAAGAAAACATTCTTGGCGAATGCTTTCGCAGTAGTTCGTCTTCCGCCGATCCAAGAATTTCACCTCTAACGGCAGAGTACGGACGCCCCCGTCTGTCCCTCTTAATCATTACCTCGTGCTCCGAAAACCAACAAAATAGAACCGAGGTCCTATTCCATTATTCCATGCAACACTATGCAGGCGAACAGCCTGCTTTGAACACTCTAATTTTTTCAAAGTAAACTTATCGGCCACCGCCGACACTCAGTCAAGAGCACCGACGGAGAACCGAAGGTGAGGCGAACGCAACCAGTGACACGCCTTGCGACGGACCGGCGGCGCTCGCCCAAAATCCAACTACGAGCTTTTCAACCGCAACAACTTTAGCATACACTGTTGGAGCTGGAATTACCGCGGCTGCTGGCACCAGACTTGCCCTCCAATGGATACTCGTTAAGAGTTTTAGGATGTACTCATTCCAATTACAGGGCCTCGTTAGAGTCCTGTATTGTTATTTTTCGTCACTACCTCCCCGTGTCGGGAATGGGTAATTTGCGCGCCTGCTGCCTTCCTTGGATGTGGTAGCCGTTTCTCAGGCTCCCTCTCCGGAATCGAACCCTGATTCCCCGTTACCCGTTATCACAAAGGTAGGCACGTAGCGTACCTTCGACAGTTGATAGGGCAGACACTTGAATGATACGTCGTCGGTGCAGAGACCGTACGATCCGCGTGGTTATCCAGAGTCATCAAACGTCACAGGACGAACCCGGTCGGTTTTGATCTGATAAAAGCGCGCCTCCCGAAGTCGGCGCTTAATGCATGTATTAGCTCTAGAATTACCACAGTTATCCACTTCGCTTACGAGACCAAATAAACCAAGACTGATTTAATGAGCCATTCGCAGTTTCGCTTTACGAGAACTCGTACTTGCACCTGCATGGCTTAATCTTTGAGACAAGCATATCACTACTGGCAGGATCAACCAGATAGCTGCGACAGCTGCGCTCGGCCCTTGCTGGGCCGCCCGGCGCGTGCTCGTCGCATTCGTTTAAGACCGAGGCGATCGCCTGCGGCCGTACTCGGCTTCGACAGTCGCTGGCCGCGACGTCCACGCTCTCGCCGGCAGTGCCAGGCGGAGCGATTTGCGTTTTTTCTTTGCTCGCCCTCTCTCGGGCTCGATCCATTCAGTTTCGCACAAACAAGAGCTCTGCCGGCCGCCTGCAGCGGTGCCTAAAACCCGGGCATAACAATGCGACCGTTCTGCTAGGCCGACAAGCGCTCAAGCCAGACGCTCGATCGAACGCCCCCTACATATTAGTCGAGACAACGGCTCGCTCATTAGCATCGCGTTTGTACTTTAACTTTTTTCGGCTCGGCTTCTTTCGACGCCGATGCCGGCGACGCAGCACTCTCTCGCCCGCCAGCCACCGAGAAAAGGGTGCGCTCCGACCGGCCCCGCACCGCTCTTTCTTGGCTCATTCGAAATTACTGTCTTTCGCTCTGACATGCCTTACCTAGGGTTAGGTTAGTATGCTTGCACGTTTGTACTTTAACTTTTTTCGGCTCGGCTTCTTTCGACGCCGATGCCGGCGACGCAGCACTCTCTCGCCCGCCAGCCACCGAGAAAAGGGTGCGCTCCGACCGGCCCCGCACCGCTCTTTCATGGCTCATTCGAAATTACTGTCTTTCGCTCTGACATGCCTTACCTAGGGTTAGGTTAGTATGCTTGCACGTTTGTACTTTAACTTTTTTTGGCTCGGCTTCTTTCGACGCCGATGCCGGCGACGCAGCACTCTCTCGCCCGCCAGCCACCTAGAAAAGGGTGCGCTCCGACCGGCCCCGCACCGCTCTTTCTTGGCTCATTCGAAATTACTGTCTTTCGCTCTGACATGCCTTACCTAGGGTTAGGTTAGTATGCTTGCACGTTTGTACTTTAACTTTTTTCGGCTCGGCTTCTTTCGACGCCGATGCCGGCGACGCAGCACTCTCTCGCCCGCCAGCCACCGAGAAAAGGGTGCGCTCCGACCGGCCCCGCACCGCTCTTTCATGGCTCATTCGAGTTTACTGTCTTTCGCTCTGACATGCCTTACCTAGGGTTAGGTTAGTATGCTTGCACGTTTGTACTTTAACTTTTTTTGGCTCGGCTTCTTTCGACGCCGATGCCGGCGACGCAGCACTCTCTCGCCCGCCAGCCACCGAGAAAAGGGTGCGCTCCGACCGGCCCCGCACCGCTCTTTCATGGCTCATTCGAAATTACTGTCTTTCGCTCTGACATGCCTTACCTAGGGTTAGGTTAGTATGCTTGCACGTTTGTACTTTAACTTTTTTCGGCTCGGCTTCTTTCGACGCCGATGCCGGCGACGCAGCACTCTCTCGCCCGCCAGCCACCGAGAAAAGGGTGCGCTCCGACCGGCCCCGCACCGCTCTTTCATGGCTCATTCGAAATTACTGTCTTTCGCTCTGACATGCCTTACCTAGGGTTAGGTTAGTATGCTTGCACGTTTGTACTTTAACTTTTTTTGGCTCGGCTTCTTTCGACGCCGATGCCGGCGACGCAGCACTCTCTCGCCCGCCAGCCACCTAGAAAAGGGTGCGCTCCGACCGGCCCCGCACCGCTCTTTCTTGGCTCATTCGAAATTACTGTCTTTCGCTCTGACATGCCTTACCTAGGGTTAGGTTAGTATGCTTGCACGTTTGTACTTTAACTTTTTTTGGCTCGGCTTCTTTCGACGCCGATGCCGGCGACGCAGCACTCTCTCGCCCGCCAGCCACCGAGAAAAGGGTGCGCTCCGACCGGCCCCGCACCGCTCTTTCATGGCTCATT
>NW_027556581.1:20000-22500 GCF_964204865.1 Styela clava
GCTCGGCTTCTTTCGACGCCGATGCCGGCGACGCAGCACTCTCTCGCCCGCCAGCCACCTAGAAAAGGGTGCGCTCCGACCGGCCCCGCACCGCTCTTTCTTGGCTCATTCGAAATTACTGTCTTTCGCTCTGACATGCCTTACCTAGGGTTAGGTTAGTATGCTTGCACGTTTGTACTTTAACTTTTTTCGGCTCGGCTTCTTTCGACGCCGATGCCGGCGACGCAGCACTCTCTCGCCCGCCAGCCACCGAGAAAAGGGTGCGCTCCGACCGGCCCCGCACCGCTCTTTCATGGCTCATTCGAGTTTACTGTCTTTCGCTCTGACATGCCTTACCTAGGGTTAGGTTAGTATGCTTGCACGTTTGTACTTTAACTTTTTTTGGCTCGGCTTCTTTCGACGCCGATGCCGGCGACGCAGCACTCTCTCGCCCGCCAGCCACCGAGAAAAGGGTGCGCTCCGACCGGCCCCGCACCGCTCTTTCATGGCTCATTCGAAATTACTGTCTTTCGCTCTGACATGCCTTACCTAGGGTTAGGTTAGTATGCTTGCACGTTTGTACTTTAACTTTTTTCGGCTCGGCTTCTTTCGACGCCGATGCCGGCGACGCAGCACTCTCTCGCCCGCCAGCCACCGAGAAAAGGGTGCGCTCCGACCGGCCCCGCACCGCTCTTTCATGGCTCATTCGAGTTTACTGTCTTTCGCTCTGACATGCCTTACCTAGGGTTAGGTTAGTATGCTTGCACGTTTGTACTTTAACTTTTTTCGGCTCGGCTTCTTTCGACGCCGATGCCGGCGACGCAGCACTCTCTCGCCCGCCAGCCACCGAGAAAAGGGTGCGCTCCGACCGGCCCCGCACCGCTCTTTCTTGGCTCATTCGAAATTACTGTCTTTCGCTCTGACATGCCTTACCTAGGGTTAGGTTAGTATGCTTGCACGTTTGTACTTTAACTTTTTTCGGCTCGGCTTCTTTCGACGCCGATGCCGGCGACGCAGCACTCTCTCGCCCGCCAGCCACCGAGAAAAGGGTGCGCTCCGACCGGCCCCGCACCGCTCTTTCATGGCTCATTCGAAATTACTGTCTTTCGCTCTGACATGCCTTACCTAGGGTTAGGTTAGTATGCTTGCACGTTTGTACTTTTACAGAAAAATCAAGAAAAAATCTGTCAGGCAATTAGATTATTGAATTCTTTTTAGGTAATTAAAATTATGTTTATACTAAATCAATATCTAGTTGTTAATCTCAAATTTGGTAAATGTAAAATAAAAAAGATTCTATTTTAAGCTTTTGCTCATATTTGGTGACTGTGAGCAAACTCAACGAAGTAATAAAAGAATAACAGAAGAAATTACAATAAACCATAATTCTATCTACGCTATGATAATCAATTTCAGAACAATAACTTCTGATTGAAATGAAAGCAAAATATGAAAGAGATGAATTGATGATTAGGTGAATAGTATAAGAAACAACTTCGACAAATCCATCATTCCTTCACAAGTCAAAGGTCAGGACATTAGTAACTTTTTTTGGCTCGGCTTCTTTCGACGCCGATGCCGGCGACGCAGCACTCTCTCGCCCGCCAGCCACCTAGAAAAGGGTGCGCTCCGACCGGCCCCGCACCGCTCTTTCTTGGCTCATTCGAAATTACTGTCTTTCGCTCTGACATGCCTTACCTAGGGTTAGGTTAGTATGCTTGCACGTTTGTACTTTAACTTTTTTCGGCTCGGCTTCTTTCGACGCCGATGCCGGCGACGCAGCACTCTCTCGCCCGCCAGCCACCGAGAAAAGGGTGCGCTCCGACCGGCCCCGCACCGCTCTTTCATGGCTCATTCGAGTTTACTGTCTTTCGCTCTGACATGCCTTACCTAGGGTTAGGTTAGTATGCTTGCACGTTTGTACTTTAACTTTTTTTGGCTCGGCTTCTTTCGACGCCGATGCCGGCGACGCAGCACTCTCTCGCCCGCCAGCCACCGAGAAAAGGGTGCGCTCCGACCGGCCCCGCACCGCTCTTTCATGGCTCATTCGAAATTACTGTCTTTCGCTCTGACATGCCTTACCTAGGGTTAGGTTAGTATGCTTGCACGTTTGTACTTTAACTTTTTTCGGCTCGGCTTCTTTCGACGCCGATGCCGGCGACGCAGCACTCTCTCGCCCGCCAGCCACCGAGAAAAGGGTGCGCTCCGACCGGCCCCGCACCGCTCTTTCATGGCTCATTCGAGTTTACTGTCTTTCGCTCTGACATGCCTTACCTAGGGTTAGGTTAGTATGCTTGCACGTTTGTACTTTAACTTTTTTCGGCTCGGCTTCTTTCGACGCCGATGCCGGCGACGCAGCACTCTCTCGCCCGCCAGCCACCGAGAAAAGGGTGCGCTCCGACCGGCCCCGCACCGCTCTTTCTTGGCTCATTCGAAATTACTGTCTTTCGCTCTGACATGCCTTACCTAGGGTTAGGTTAGTATGCTTGCACGTTTGTACTTTAACTTTTTTCGGCTCGGC
>NW_027556581.1:30000-32500 GCF_964204865.1 Styela clava
GACTGATTTAATGAGCCATTCGCAGTTTCGCTTTACGAGAACTCGTACTTGCACCTGCATGGCTTAATCTTTGAGACAAGCATATCACTACTGGCAGGATCAACCAGATAGCTGCGACAGCTGCGCTCGGCCCTTGCTGGGCCGCCCGGCGCGTGCTCGTCGCATTCGTTTAAGACCGAGGCGATCGCCTGCGGCCGTACTCGGCTTCGACAGTCGCTGGCCGCGACGTCCACGCTCTCGCCGGCAGTGCCAGGCGGAGCGATTTGCGTTTTTTCTTTGCTCGCCCTCTCTCGGGCTCGATCCATTCAGTTTCGCACAAACAAGAGCTCTGCCGGCCGCCTGCAGCGGTGCCTAAAACCCGGGCATAACAATGCGACCGTTCTGCTAGGCCGACAAGCGCTCAAGCCAGACGCTCGATCGAACGCCCCCTACATATTAGTCGAGACAACGGCTCGCTCATTAGCATCGCGTTTGTACTTTAACTTTTTTCGGCTCGGCTTCTTTCGACGCCGATGCCGGCGACGCAGCACTCTCTCGCCCGCCAGCCACCGAGAAAAGGGTGCGCTCCGACCGGCCCCGCACCGCTCTTTCTTGGCTCATTCGAAATTACTGTCTTTCGCTCTGACATGCCTTACCTAGGGTTAGGTTAGTATGCTTGCACGTTTGTACTTTAACTTTTTTCGGCTCGGCTTCTTTCGACGCCGATGCCGGCGACGCAGCACTCTCTCGCCCGCCAGCCACCGAGAAAAGGGTGCGCTCCGACCGGCCCCGCACCGCTCTTTCATGGCTCATTCGAAATTACTGTCTTTCGCTCTGACATGCCTTACCTAGGGTTAGGTTAGTATGCTTGCACGTTTGTACTTTAACTTTTTTTGGCTCGGCTTCTTTCGACGCCGATGCCGGCGACGCAGCACTCTCTCGCCCGCCAGCCACCTAGAAAAGGGTGCGCTCCGACCGGCCCCGCACCGCTCTTTCTTGGCTCATTCGAAATTACTGTCTTTCGCTCTGACATGCCTTACCTAGGGTTAGGTTAGTATGCTTGCACGTTTGTACTTTAACTTTTTTCGGCTCGGCTTCTTTCGACGCCGATGCCGGCGACGCAGCACTCTCTCGCCCGCCAGCCACCGAGAAAAGGGTGCGCTCCGACCGGCCCCGCACCGCTCTTTCATGGCTCATTCGAGTTTACTGTCTTTCGCTCTGACATGCCTTACCTAGGGTTAGGTTAGTATGCTTGCACGTTTGTACTTTAACTTTTTTTGGCTCGGCTTCTTTCGACGCCGATGCCGGCGACGCAGCACTCTCTCGCCCGCCAGCCACCGAGAAAAGGGTGCGCTCCGACCGGCCCCGCACCGCTCTTTCATGGCTCATTCGAAATTACTGTCTTTCGCTCTGACATGCCTTACCTAGGGTTAGGTTAGTATGCTTGCACGTTTGTACTTTAACTTTTTTCGGCTCGGCTTCTTTCGACGCCGATGCCGGCGACGCAGCACTCTCTCGCCCGCCAGCCACCGAGAAAAGGGTGCGCTCCGACCGGCCCCGCACCGCTCTTTCATGGCTCATTCGAGTTTACTGTCTTTCGCTCTGACATGCCTTACCTAGGGTTAGGTTAGTATGCTTGCACGTTTGTACTTTAACTTTTTTCGGCTCGGCTTCTTTCGACGCCGATGCCGGCGACGCAGCACTCTCTCGCCCGCCAGCCACCGAGAAAAGGGTGCGCTCCGACCGGCCCCGCACCGCTCTTTCTTGGCTCATTCGAAATTACTGTCTTTCGCTCTGACATGCCTTACCTAGGGTTAGGTTAGTATGCTTGCACGTTTGTACTTTAACTTTTTTCGGCTCGGCTTCTTTCGACGCCGATGCCGGCGACGCAGCACTCTCTCGCCCGCCAGCCACCGAGAAAAGGGTGCGCTCCGACCGGCCCCGCACCGCTCTTTCATGGCTCATTCGAAATTACTGTCTTTCGCTCTGACATGCCTTACCTAGGGTTAGGTTAGTATGCTTGCACGTTTGTACTTTAACTTTTTTTGGCTCGGCTTCTTTCGACGCCGATGCCGGCGACGCAGCACTCTCTCGCCCGCCAGCCACCTAGAAAAGGGTGCGCTCCGACCGGCCCCGCACCGCTCTTTCTTGGCTCATTCGAAATTACTGTCTTTCGCTCTGACATGCCTTACCTAGGGTTAGGTTAGTATGCTTGCACGTTTGTACTTTAACTTTTTTGGCTCGGCTTCTTTCGACGCCGATGCCGGCGACGCAGCACTCTCTCGCCCGCCAGCCACCGAGAAAAGGGTGCGCTCCGACCGGCCCCGCACCGCTCTTTCATGGCTCATTCGAGTTTACTGTCTTTCGCTCTGACATGCCTTACCTAGGGTTAGGTTAGTATGCTTGCACGTTTGTACTTTAACTTTTTTTGGCTCGGCTTCTTTCGACGCCGATGCCGGCGACGCAGCACTCTCTCGCCCGCCAGCCACCGAGAAAAGGGTGCGCTCCGACCGGCCCCGCA
>NW_027556581.1:40000-52500 GCF_964204865.1 Styela clava
CTCAGGCTCCCTCTCCGGAATCGAACCCTGATTCCCCGTTACCCGTTATCACAAAGGTAGGCACGTAGCGTACCTTCGACAGTTGATAGGGCAGACACTTGAATGATACGTCGTCGGTGCAGAGACCGTACGATCCGCGTGGTTATCCAGAGTCATCAAACGTCACAGGACGAACCCGGTCGGTTTTGATCTGATAAAAGCGCGCCTCCCGAAGTCGGCGCTTAATGCATGTATTAGCTCTAGAATTACCACAGTTATCCACTTCGCTTACGAGACCAAATAAACCAAGACTGATTTAATGAGCCATTCGCAGTTTCGCTTTACGAGAACTCGTACTTGCACCTGCATGGCTTAATCTTTGAGACAAGCATATCACTACTGGCAGGATCAACCAGATAGCTGTGACAGCTGCGCTCGGCCCTTGCTGGGCCGCCCGGCGCGTGCTCGTCGCATTCGTTTAAGACCGAGGCGATCGCCTGCGGCCGTACTCGGCTTCGACAGTCGCTGGCCGCGACGTCCACGCTCTCGCCGGCAGTGCCAGGCGGAGCGATTTGCGTTTTTTCTTTGCTCGCCCTCTCTCGGGCTCGATCCATTCAGTTTCGCACAAACAAGAGCTCTGCCGGCCGCCTGCAGCGGTGCCTAAAACCCGGGCATAACAATGCGACCGTTCTGCTAGGCCGACAAGCGCTCAAGCCAGACGCTCGATCGAACGCCCCCTACATATTAGTCGAGACAACGGCTCGCTCATTAGCATCGCGTTTGTACTTTAACTTTTTTCGGCTCGGCTTCTTTCGACGCCGATGCCGGCGACGCAGCACTCTCTCGCCCGCCAGCCACCGAGAAAAGGGTGCGCTCCGACCGGCCCCGCACCGCTCTTTCTTGGCTCATTCGAAATTACTGTCTTTCGCTCTGACATGCCTTACCTAGGGTTAGGTTAGTATGCTTGCACGTTTGTACTTTAACTTTTTTCGGCTCGGCTTCTTTCGACGCCGATGCCGGCGACGCAGCACTCTCTCGCCCGCCAGCCACCGAGAAAAGGGTGCGCTCCGACCGGCCCCGCACCGCTCTTTCATGGCTCATTCGAAATTACTGTCTTTCGCTCTGACATGCCTTACCTAGGGTTAGGTTAGTATGCTTGCACGTTTGTACTTTAACTTTTTTTGGCTCGGCTTCTTTCGACGCCGATGCCGGCGACGCAGCACTCTCTCGCCCGCCAGCCACCTAGAAAAGGGTGCGCTCCGACCGGCCCCGCACCGCTCTTTCTTGGCTCATTCGAAATTACTGTCTTTCGCTCTGACATGCCTTACCTAGGGTTAGGTTAGTATGCTTGCACGTTTGTACTTTAACTTTTTTCGGCTCGGCTTCTTTCGACGCCGATGCCGGCGACGCAGCACTCTCTCGCCCGCCAGCCACCGAGAAAAGGGTGCGCTCCGACCGGCCCCGCACCGCTCTTTCATGGCTCATTCGAGTTTACTGTCTTTCGCTCTGACATGCCTTACCTAGGGTTAGGTTAGTATGCTTGCACGTTTGTACTTTAACTTTTTTTGGCTCGGCTTCTTTCGACGCCGATGCCGGCGACGCAGCACTCTCTCGCCCGCCAGCCACCGAGAAAAGGGTGCGCTCCGACCGGCCCCGCACTGCTCTTTCATGGCTCATTCGAAATTACTGTCTTTCGCTCTGACATGCCTTACCTAGGGTTAGGTTAGTATGCTTGCACGTTTGTACTTTAACTTTTTTCGGCTCGGCTTCTTTCGACGCCGATGCCGGCGACGCAGCACTCTCTCGCCCGCCAGCCACCGAGAAAAGGGTGCGCTCCGACCGGCCCCGCACCGCTCTTTCATGGCTCATTCGAGTTTACTGTCTTTCGCTCTGACATGCCTTACCTAGGGTTAGGTTAGTATGCTTGCACGTTTGTACTTTAACTTTTTTCGGCTCGGCTTCTTTCGACGCCGATGCCGGCGACGCAGCACTCTCTCGCCCGCCAGCCACCGAGAAAAGGGTGCGCTCCGACCGGCCCCGCACCGCTCTTTCTTGGCTCATTCGAAATTACTGTCTTTCGCTCTGACATGCCTTACCTAGGGTTAGGTTAGTATGCTTGCACGTTTGTACTTTAACTTTTTTCGGCTCGGCTTCTTTCGACGCCGATGCCGGCGACGCAGCACTCTCTCGCCCGCCAGCCACCGAGAAAAGGGTGCGCTCCGACCGGCCCCGCACCGCTCTTTCATGGCTCATTCGAAATTACTGTCTTTCGCTCTGACATGCCTTACCTAGGGTTAGGTTAGTATGCTTGCACGTTTGTACTTTAACTTTTTTTGGCTCGGCTTCTTTCGACGCCGATGCCGGCGACGCAGCACTCTCTCGCCCGCCAGCCACCTAGAAAAGGGTGCGCTCCGACCGGCCCCGCACCGCTCTTTCTTGGCTCATTCGAAATTACTGTCTTTCGCTCTGACATGCCTTACCTAGGGTTAGGTTAGTATGCTTGCACGTTTGTACTTTAACTTTTTTGGCTCGGCTTCTTTCGACGCCGATGCCGGCGACGCAGCACTCTCTCGCCCGCCAGCCACCGAGAAAAGGGTGCGCTCCGACCGGCCCCGCACCGCTCTTTCATGGCTCATTCGAGTTTACTGTCTTTCGCTCTGACATGCCTTACCTAGGGTTAGGTTAGTATGCTTGCACGTTTGTACTTTAACTTTTTTTGGCTCGGCTTCTTTCGACGCCGATGCCGGCGACGCAGCACTCTCTCGCCCGCCAGCCACCGAGAAAAGGGTGCGCTCCGACCGGCCCCGCACCGCTCTTTCATGGCTCATTCGAAATTACTGTCTTTCGCTCTGACATGCCTTACCTAGGGTTAGGTTAGTATGCTTGCACGTTTGTACTTTAACTTTTTTCGGCTCGGCTTCTTTCGACGCCGATGCCGGCGACGCAGCACTCTCTCGCCCGCCAGCCACCGAGAAAAGGGTGCGCTCCGACCGGCCCCGCACCGCTCTTTCATGGCTCATTCGAGTTTACTGTCTTTCGCTCTGACATGCCTTACCTAGGGTTAGGTTAGTATGCTTGCACGTTTGTACTTTAACTTTTTTCGGCTCGGCTTCTTTCGACGCCGATGCCGGCGACGCAGCACTCTCTCGCCCGCCAGCCACCGAGAAAAGGGTGCGCTCCGACCGGCCCCGCACCGCTCTTTCTTGGCTCATTCGAAATTACTGTCTTTCGCTCTGACATGCCTTACCTAGGGTTAGGTTAGTATGCTTGCACGTTTGTACTTTAACTTTTTTCGGCTCGGCTTCTTTCGACGCCGATGCCGGCGACGCAGCACTCTCTCGCCCGCCAGCCACCGAGAAAAGGGTGCGCTCCGACCGGCCCCGCACCGCTCTTTCATGGCTCATTCGAAATTACTGTCTTTCGCTCTGACATGCCTTACCTAGGGTTAGGTTAGTATGCTTGCACGTTTGTACTTTAACTTTTTTTGGCTCGGCTTCTTTCGACGCCGATGCCGGCGACGCAGCACTCTCTCGCCCGCCAGCCACCTAGAAAAGGGTGCGCTCCGACCGGCCCCGCACCGCTCTTTCTTGGCTCATTCGAAATTACTGTCTTTCGCTCTGACATGCCTTACCTAGGGTTAGGTTAGTATGCTTGCACGTTTGTACTTTAACTTTTTTTGGCTCGGCTTCTTTCGACGCCGATGCCGGCGACGCAGCACTCTCTCGCCCGCCAGCCACCGAGAAAAGGGTGCGCTCCGACCGGCCCCGCACCGCTCTTTCTTGGCTCATTCGAAATTACTGTCTTTCGCTCTGACATGCCTTACCTAGGGTTAGGTTAGTATGCTTGCACGTTTGTACTTTAACTTTTTTCGGCTCGGCTTCTTTCGACGCCGATGCCGGCGACGCAGCACTCTCTCGCCCGCCAGCCACCGAGAAAAGGGTGCGCTCCGACCGGCCCCGCACCGCTCTTTCATGGCTCATTCGAGTTTACTGTCTTTCGCTCTGACATGCCTTACCTAGGGTTAGGTTAGTATGCTTGCACGTTTGTACTTTAACTTTTTTTGGCTCGGCTTCTTTCGACGCCGATGCCGGCGACGCAGCACTCTCTCGCCCGCCAGCCACCGAGAAAAGGGTGCGCTCCGACCGGCCCCGCACCGCTCTTTCATGGCTCATTCGAAATTACTGTCTTTCGCTCTGACATGCCTTACCTAGGGTTAGGTTAGTATGCTTGCACGTTTGTACTTTAACTTTTTTCGGCTCGGCTTCTTTCGACGCCGATGCCGGCGACGCAGCACTCTCTCGCCCGCCAGCCACCGAGAAAAGGGTGCGCTCCGACCGGCCCCGCACCGCTCTTTCATGGCTCATTCGAGTTTACTGTCTTTCGCTCTGACATGCCTTACCTAGGGTTAGGTTAGTATGCTTGCACGTTTGTACTTTAACTTTTTTTGGCTCGGCTTCTTTCGACGCCGATGCCGGCGACGCAGCACTCTCTCGCCCGCCAGCCACCGAGAAAAGGGTGCGCTCCGACCGGCCCCGCACCGCTCTTTCATGGCTCATTCGAAATTACTGTCTTTCGCTCTGACATGCCTTACCTAGGGTTAGGTTAGTATGCTTGCACGTTTGTACTTTAACTTTTTTCTGCTCGGCTTCTTTCGACGCCGATGCCGGCGACGCAGCACTCTCTCGCCCGCCAGCCACCGAGAAAAGGGTGCGCTCCGACCGGCCCCGCACCGCTCTTTCATGGCTCATTCGAGTTTACTGTCTTTCGCTCTGACATGCCTTACCTAGGGTTAGGTTAGTATGCTTGCACGTTTGTACTTTAACTTTTTTCGGCTCGGCTTCTTTCGACGCCGATGCCGGCGACGCAGCACTCTCTCGCCCGCCAGCCACCGAGAAAAGGGTGCGCTCCGACCGGCCCCGCACCGCTCTTTCTTGGCTCATTCGAAATTACTGTCTTTCGCTCTGACATGCCTTACCTAGGGTTAGGTTAGTATGCTTGCACGTTTGTACTTTAACTTTTTTCGGCTCGGCTTCTTTCGACGCCGATGCCGGCGACGCAGCACTCTCTCGCCCGCCAGCCACCGAGAAAAGGGTGCGCTCCGACCGGCCCCGCACCGCTCTTTCATGGCTCATTCGAGTTTACTGTCTTTCGCTCTGACATGCCTTACCTAGGGTTAGGTTAGTATGCTTGCACGTTTGTACTTTAACTTTTTTCGGCTCGGCTTCTTTCGACGCCGATGCCGGCGACGCAGCACTCTCTCGCCCGCCAGCCACCGAGAAAAGGGTGCGCTCCGACCGGCCCCGCACCGCTCTTTCTTGGCTCATTCGAAATTACTGTCTTTCGCTCTGACATGCCTTACCTAGGGTTAGGTTAGTATGCTTGCACGTTTGTACTTTAACTTTTTTCGGCTCGGCTTCTTTCGACGCCGATGCCGGCGACGCAGCACTCTCTCGCCCGCCCGCCAGCCACCGAGAAAAGGGTGCGCTCCGACCGGCCCCGCACCGCTCTTTCATGGCTCATTCGAAATTACTGTCTTTCGCTCTGACATGCCTTACCTAGGGTTAGGTTAGTATGCTTGCACGTTTGTACTTTAACTTTTTTGGCTCGGCTTCTTTCGACGCCGATGCCGGCGACGCAGCACTCTCTCGCCCGCCAGCCACCTAGAAAAGGGTGCGCTCCGACCGGCCCCGCACCGCTCTTTCTTGGCTCATTCGAAATTACTGTCTTTCGCTCTGACATGCCTTACCTAGGGTTAGGTTAGTATGCTTGCACGTTTGTACTTTAACTTTTTTGGCTCGGCTTCTTTCGACGCCGATGCCGGCGACGCAGCACTCTCTCGCCCGCCAGCCACCGAGAAAAGGGTGCGCTCCGACCGGCCCCGCACCGCTCTTTCATGGCTCATTCGAAATTACTGTCTTTCGCTCTGACATGCCTTACCTAGGGTTAGGTTAGTATGCTTGCACGTTTGTACTTTAACTTTTTTCGGCTCGGCTTCTTTCGACGCCGATGCCGGCGACGCAGCACTCTCTCGCCCGCCAGCCACCGAGAAAAGGGTGCGCTCCGACCGGCCCCGCACCGCTCTTTCATGGCTCATTCGAGTTTACTGTCTTTCGCTCTGACATGCCTTACCTAGGGTTAGGTTAGTATGCTTGCACGTTTGTACTTTAACTTTTTTCGGCTCGGCTTCTTTCGACGCCGATGCCGGCGACGCAGCACTCTCTCGCCCGCCAGCCACCGAGAAAAGGGTGCGCTCCGACCGCCCCGCACCGCTCTTTCTTGGCTCATTCGAAATTACTGTCTTTCGCTCTGACATGCCTTACCTAGGGTTAGGTTAGTATGCTTGCACGTTTGTACTTTAACTTTTTTCGGCTCGGCTTCTTTCGACGCCGATGCCGGCGACGCAGCACTCTCTCGCCCGCCAGCCACCGAGAAAAGGGTGCGCTCCGACCGGCCCCGCACCGCTCTTTCATGGCTCATTCGAGTTTACTGTCTTTCGCTCTGACATGCCTTACCTAGGGTTAGGTTAGTATGCTTGCACGTTTGTACTTTAACTTTTTTTGGCTCGGCTTCTTTCGACGCCGATGCCGGCGACGCAGCACTCTCTCGCCCGCCAGCCACCGAGAAAAGGGTGCGCTCCGACCGGCCCCGCACCGCTCTTTCATGGCTCATTCGAAATTACTGTCTTTCGCTCTGACATGCCTTACCTAGGGTTAGGTTAGTATGCTTGCACGTTTGTACTTTAACTTTTTTCGGCTCGGCTTCTTTCGACGCCGATGCCGGCGACGCAGCACTCTCTCGCCCGCCAGCCACCGAGAAAAGGGTGCGCTCCGACCGGCCCCGCACCGCTCTTTCATGGCTCATTCGAGTTTACTGTCTTTCGCTCTGACATGCCTTACCTAGGGTTAGGTTAGTATGCTTGCACGTTTGTACTTTAACTTTTTTCGGCTCGGCTTCTTTCGACGCCGATGCCGGCGACGCAGCACTCTCTCGCCCGCCAGCCACCGAGAAAAGGGTGCGCTCCGACCGGCCCCGCACCGCTCTTTCATGGCTCATTCGAAATTACTGTCTTTCGCTCTGACATGCCTTACCTAGGGTTAGGTTAGTATGCTTGCACGTTTGTACTTTAACTTTTTTCGGCTCGGCTTCTTTCGACGCCGATGCCGGCGACGCAGCACTCTCTCGCCCGCCAGCCACCGAGAAAAGGGTGCGCTCCGACCGGCCCCGCACCGCTCTTTCATGGCTCATTCGAGTTTACTGTCTTTCGCTCTGACATGCCTTACCTAGGGTTAGGTTAGTATGCTTGCACGTTTGTACTTTAACTTTTTTCGGCTCGGCTTCTTTCGACGCCGATGCCGGCGACGCAGCACTCTCTCGCCCGCCAGCCACCGAGAAAAGGGTGCGCTCCGACCGGCCCCGCACCGCTCTTTCTTGGCTCATTCGAAATTACTGTCTTTCGCTCTGACATGCCTTACCTAGGGTTAGGTTAGTATGCTTGCACGTTTGTACTTTAACTTTTTTCGGCTCGGCTTCTTTCGACGCCGATGCCGGCGACGCAGCACTCTCTCGCCCGCCAGCCACCGAGAAAAGGGTGCGCTCCGACCGGCCCCGCACCGCTCTTTCATGGCTCATTCGAGTTTACTGTCTTTCGCTCTGACATGCCTTACCTAGGGTTAGGTTAGTATGCTTGCACGTTTGTACTTTAACTTTTTTCGGCTCGGCTTCTTTCGACGCCGATGCCGGCGACGCAGCACTCTCTCGCCCGCCAGCCACCGAGAAAAGGGTGCGCTCCGACCGGCCCCGCACCGCTCTTTCTTGGCTCATTCGAAATTACTGTCTTTCGCTCTGACATGCCTTACCTAGGGTTAGGTTAGTATGCTTGCACGTTTGTACTTTAACTTTTTTCGGCTCGGCTTCTTTCGACGCCGATGCCGGCGACGCAGCACTCTCTCGCCCGCCAGCCACCGAGAAAAGGGTGCGCTCCGACCGGCCCCGCACCGCTCTTTCATGGCTCATTCGAAATTACTGTCTTTCGCTCTGACATGCCTTACCTAGGGTTAGGTTAGTATGCTTGCACGTTTGTACTTTAACTTTTTTTGGCTCGGCTTCTTTCGACGCCGATGCCGGCGACGCAGCACTCTCTCGCCCGCCAGCCACCTAGAAAAGGGTGCGCTCCGACCGGCCCCGCACCGCTCTTTCTTGGCTCATTCGAAATTACTGTCTTTCGCTCTGACATGCCTTACCTAGGGTTAGGTTAGTATGCTTGCACGTTTGTACTTTAACTTTTTTGGCTCGGCTTCTTTCGACGCCGATGCCGGCGACGCAGCACTCTCTCGCCCGCCAGCCACCGAGAAAAGGGTGCGCTCCGACCGGCCCCGCACCGCTCTTTCATGGCTCATTCGAAATTACTGTCTTTCGCTCTGACATGCCTTACCTAGGGTTAGGTTAGTATGCTTGCACGTTTGTACTTTAACTTTTTTCGGCTCGGCTTCTTTCGACGCCGATGCCGGCGACGCAGCACTCTCTCGCCCGCCAGCCACCGAGAAAAGGGTGCGCTCCGACCGGCCCCGCACCGCTCTTTCATGGCTCATTCGAGTTTACTGTCTTTCGCTCTGACATGCCTTACCTAGGGTTAGGTTAGTATGCTTGCACGTTTGTACTTTAACTTTTTTCGGCTCGGCTTCTTTCGACGCCGATGCCGGCGACGCAGCACTCTCTCGCCCGCCAGCCACCGAGAAAAGGGTGCGCTCCGACCGGCCCCGCACCGCTCTTTCTTGGCTCATTCGAAATTACTGTCTTTCGCTCTGACATGCCTTACCTAGGGTTAGGTTAGTATGCTTGCACGTTTGTACTTTAACTTTTTTCGGCTCGGCTTCTTTCGACGCCGATGCCGGCGACGCAGCACTCTCTCGCCCGCCAGCCACCGAGAAAAGGGTGCGCTCCGACCGGCCCCGCACCGCTCTTTCATGGCTCATTCGAAATTACTGTCTTTCGCTCTGACATGCCTTACCTAGGGTTAGGTTAGTATGCTTGCACGTTTGTACTTTAACTTTTTTTGGCTCGGCTTCTTTCGACGCCGATGCCGGCGACGCAGCACTCTCTCGCCCGCCAGCCACCTAGAAAAGGGTGCGCTCCGACCGGCCCCGCACCGCTCTTTCTTGGCTCATTCGAAATTACTGTCTTTCGCTCTGACATGCCTTACCTAGGGTTAGGTTAGTATGCTTGCACGTTTGTACTTTAACTTTTTTGGCTCGGCTTCTTTCGACGCCGATGCCGGCGACGCAGCACTCTCTCGCCCGCCAGCCACCGAGAAAAGGGTGCGCTCCGACCGGCCCCGCACCGCTCTTTCATGGCTCATTCGAGTTTACTGTCTTTCGCTCTGACATGCCTTACCTAGGGTTAGGTTAGTATGCTTGCACGTTTGTACTTTAACTTTTTTCGGCTCGGCTTCTTTCGACGCCGATGCCGGCGACGCAGCACTCTCTCGCCCGCCAGCCACCTAGAAAAGGGTGCGCTCCGACCGGCCCCGCACCGCTCTTTCTTGGCTCATTCGAAATTACTGTCTTTCGCTCTGACATGCCTTACCTAGGGTTAGGTTAGTATGCTTGCACGTTTGTACTTTAACTTTTTTTGGCTCGGCTTCTTTCGACGCCGATGCCGGCGACGCAGCACTCTCTCGCCCGCCAGCCACCGAGAAAAGGGTGCGCTCCGACCGGCCCCGCACCGCTCTTTCATGGCTCATTCGAGTTTACTGTCTTTCGCTCTGACATGCCTTACCTAGGGTTAGGTTAGTATGCTTGCACGTTTGTACTTTAACTTTTTTCGGCTCGGCTTCTTTCGACGCCGATGCCGGCGACGCAACACTCTCTCGCCCGCCAGCCACCGAGAAAAGGGTGCGCTCCGACCGGCCCCGCACCGCTCTTTCTTGGCTCATTCGAAATTACTGTCTTTCGCTCTGACATGCCTTACCTAGGGTTAGGTTAGTATGCTTGCACTTTTGTACTTTAACTTTTTTCGGCTCGGCTTCTTTCGACGCCGATGCCGGCGACGCAGCACTCTCTCGCCCGCCAGCCACCGAGAAAAGGGTGCGCTCCGACCGGCCCCGCACCGCTCTTTCATGGCTCATTCGAAATTACTGTCTTTCGCTCTGACATGCCTTACCTAGGGTTAGGTTAGTATGCTTGCACGTTTGTACTTTAACTTTTTTTGGCTCGGCTTCTTTCGACGCCGATGCCGGCGACGCAGCACTCTCTCGCCCGCCAGCCACCTAGAAAAGGGTGCGCTCCGACCGGCCCCGCACCGCTCTTTCTTGGCTCATTCGAAATTACTGTCTTTCGCTCTGACATGCCTTACCTAGGGTTAGGTTAGTATGCTTGCACGTTTGTACTTTAACTTTTTTCGGCTCGGCTTCTTTCGACGCCGATGCCGGCGACGCAGCACTCTCTCGCCCGCCAGCCACCGAGAAAAGGGTGCGCTCCGACCGGCCCCGCACCGCTCTTTCATGGCTCATTCGAAATTACTGTCTTTCGCTCTGACATGCCTTACCTAGGGTTAGGTTAGTATGCTTGCACGTTTGTACTTTAACTTTTTTTGGCTCGGCTTCTTTCGACGCCGATGCCGGCGACGCAGCACTCTCTCGCCCGCCAGCCACCTAGAAAAGGGTGCGCTCCGACCGGCCCCGCACCGCTCTTTCTTGGCTCATTCGAAATTACTGTCTTTCGCTCTGACATGCCTTACCTAGGGTTAGGTTAGTATGCTTGCACGTTTGTACTTTAACTTTTTTTGGCTCGGCTTCTTTCGACGCCGATGCCGGCGACGCAGCACTCTCTCGCCCGCCAGCCACCGAGAAAAGGGTGCGCTCCGACCGGCCCCGCACCGCTCTTTCATGGCTCATTCGAGTTTACTGTCTTTCGCTCTGACATGCCTTACCTAGGGTTAGGTTAGTATGCTTGCACGTTTGTACTTTAACTTTTTTCGGCTCGGCTTCTTTCGACGCCGATGCCGGCGACGCAGCACTCTCTCGCCCGCCAGCCACCGAGAAAAGGGTGCGCTCCGACCGGCCCCGCACCGCTCTTTCATGGCTCATTCGAAATTACTGTCTTTCGCTCTGACATGCCTTACCTAGGGTTAGGTTAGTATGCTTGCACGTTTGTACTTTAACTTTTTTCGGCTCGGCTTCTTTCGACGCCGATGCCGGCGACGCAGCACTCTCTCGCCCGCCAGCCACCGAGAAAAGGGTGCGCTCCGACCGGCCCCGCACCGCTCTTTCATGGCTCATTCGAGTTTACTGTCTTTCGCTCTGACATGCCTTACCTAGGGTTAGGTTAGTATGCTTGCACGTTTGTACATTAACTTTTTTCGGCTCGGCTTCTTTCGACGCCGATGCCGGCGACGCAGCACTCTCTCGCCCGCCAGCCACCGAGAAAAGGGTGCGCTCCGACCGGCCCCGCACCGCTCTTTCTTGGCTCATTCGAAATTACTGTCTTTCGCTCTGACATGCCTTACCTAGGGTTAGGTTAGTATGCTTGCACGTTTGTACTTTAACTTTTTTTGGCTCGGCTTCTTTCGACGCCGATGCCGGCGACGCAGCACTCTCTCGCCCGCCAGCCACCTAGAAAAGGGTGCGCTCCGACCGGCCCCGCACCGCTCTTTCTTGGCTCATTCGAAATTACTGTCTTTCGCTCTGACATGCCTTACCTAGGGTTAGGTTAGTATGCTTGCACGTTTGTACTTTAACTTTTTTCGGCTCGGCTTCTTTCGACGCCGATGCCGGCGACGCAGCACTCTCTCGCCCGCCAGCCACCGAGAAAAGGGTGCGCTCCGACCGGCCCCGCACCGCTCTTTCATGGCTCATTCGAGTTTACTGTCTTTCGCTCTGACATGCCTTACCTAGGGTTAGGTTAGTATGCTTGCACGTTTGTACATTAACTTTTTTCGGCTCGGCTTCTTTCGACGCCGATGCCGGCGACGCAGCACTCTCTCGCCCGCCAGCCACCGAGAAAAGGGTGCGCTCCGACCGGCCCCGCACCGCTCTTTCTTGGCTCATTCGAAATTACTGTCTTTCGCTCTGACATGCCTTACCTAGGGTTAGGTTAGTATGCTTGCACGTTTGTACTTTAACTTTTTTCGGCTCGGCTTCTTTCGACGCCGATGCCGGCGACGCAGCACTCTCTCGCCCGCCAGCCACCGAGAAAAGGGTGCGCTCCGACCGGCCCCGCACCGCTCTTTCTTGGCTCATTCGAAATTACTGTCTTTCGCTCTGACATGCCTTACCTAGGGTTAGGTTAGTATGCTTGCACGTTTGTACTTTAACTTTTTTCGGCTCGGCTTCTTTCGACGCCGATGCCGGCGACGCAGCACTCTCTCGCCCGCCAGCCACCGAGAAAAGGGTGCGCTCCGACCGGCCCCGCACCGCTCTTTCATGGCTCATTCGAAATTACTGTCTTTCGCTCTGACATGCCTTACCTAGGGTTAGGTTAGTATGCTTGCACGTTTGTACTTTAACTTTTTTCGGCTCGGCTTCT
>NW_027556581.1:60000-67500 GCF_964204865.1 Styela clava
TCTAAGGGCATCACAGACCTGTTATTGCTCAATCTCGTGTGGCTAAACGCCACTAGTCCCTCTAAGAAGTTAGACGCCGACCGAGAAGGTCGCGTAACTATTTAGCATGCCAGAGTCTCGTTCGTTATCGGAATTAACCAGACAAATCGCTCCACCAACTAAGAACGGCCATGCACCACCACCCACAGAATCAAGAAAGAGCTCTCAATCTGTCAATCCTACCTGTGTCCGGGCCGGGTGAGTTTCCCCGTGTTGAGTCAAATTAAGCCGCAGGCTCCACTCCTGGTGGTGCCCTTCCGTCAATTCCTTTAAGTTTCAGCTTTGCAACCATACTTCCCCCGGAACCCAAAGACTTTGGTTTCCCGGAAGCTGCCGGAAAGGTCGTCATGGTAACGCCTCCCGATCGCTAGTTGGCATCGTTTATAGTCAGAACTAGGACGGTATCTGATCGTCTTCGAACCTCTGACTTTCGCTCTTGATTAAAGAAAACATTCTTGGCGAATGCTTTCGCAGTAGTTCGTCTTCCGCCGATCCAAGAATTTCACCTCTAACGGCAGAGTACGGACGCCCCCGTCTGTCCCTCTTAATCATTACCTCGTGCTCCGAAAACCAACAAAATAGAACCGAGGTCCTATTCCATTATTCCATGCAACACTATGCAGGCGAACAGCCTGCTTTGAACACTCTAATTTTTTCAAAGTAAACTTATCGGCCACCGCCGACACTCAGTCAAGAGCACCGACGGAGAACCGAAGGTGAGGCGAACGCAACCAGTGACACGCCTTGCGACGGACCGGCGGCGCTCGCCCAAAATCCAACTACGAGCTTTTCAACCGCAACAACTTTAGCATACACTGTTGGAGCTGGAATTACCGCGGCTGCTGGCACCAGACTTGCCCTCCAATGGATACTCGTTAAGAGTTTTAGGATGTACTCATTCCAATTACAGGGCCTCGTTAGAGTCCTGTATTGTTATTTTTCGTCACTACCTCCCCGTGTCGGGAATGGGTAATTTGCGCGCCTGCTGCCTTCCTTGGATGTGGTAGCCGTTTCTCAGGCTCCCTCTCCGGAATCGAACCCTGATTCCCCGTTACCCGTTATCACAAAGGTAGGCACGTAGCGTACCTTCGACAGTTGATAGGGCAGACACTTGAATGATACGTCGTCGGTGCAGAGACCGTACGATCCGCGTGGTTATCCAGAGTCATCAAACGTCACAGGACGAACCCGGTCGGTTTTGATCTGATAAAAGCGCGCCTCCCGAAGTCGGCGCTTAATGCATGTATTAGCTCTAGAATTACCACAGTTATCCACTTCGCTTACGAGACCAAATAAACCAAGACTGATTTAATGAGCCATTCGCAGTTTCGCTTTACGAGAACTCGTACTTGCACCTGCATGGCTTAATCTTTGAGACAAGCATATCACTACTGGCAGGATCAACCAGATAGCTGCGACAGCTGCGCTCGGCCCTTGCTGGGCCGCCCGGCGCGTGCTCGTCGCATTCGTTTAAGACCGAGGCGATCGCCTGCGGCCGTACTCGGCTTCGACAGTCGCTGGCCGCGACGTCCACGCTCTCGCCGGCAGTGCCAGGCGGAGCGATTTGCGTTTTTTCTTTGCTCGCCCTCTCTCGGGCTCGATCCATTCAGTTTCGCACAAACAAGAGCTCTGCCGGCCGCCTGCAGCGGTGCCTAAAACCCGGGCATAACAATGCGACCGTTCTGCTAGGCCGACAAGCGCTCAAGCCAGACGCTCGATCGAACGCCCCCTACATATTAGTCGAGACAACGGCTCGCTCATTAGCATCGCGTTTGTACTTTAACTTTTTTCGGCTCGGCTTCTTTCGACGCCGATGCCGGCGACGCAGCACTCTCTCGCCCGCCAGCCACCGAGAAAAGGGTGCGCTCCGACCGGCCCCGCACCGCTCTTTCTTGGCTCATTCGAAATTACTGTCTTTCGCTCTGACATGCCTTACCTAGGGTTAGGTTAGTATGCTTGCACGTTTGTACTTTAACTTTTTTCGGCTCGGCTTCTTTCGACGCCGATGCCGGCGACGCAGCACTCTCTCGCCCGCCAGCCACCGAGAAAAGGGTGCGCTCCGACCGGCCCCGCACCGCTCTTTCATGGCTCATTCGAAATTACTGTCTTTCGCTCTGACATGCCTTACCTAGGGTTAGGTTAGTATGCTTGCACGTTTGTACTTTAACTTTTTTTGGCTCGGCTTCTTTCGACGCCGATGCCGGCGACGCAGCACTCTCTCGCCCGCCAGCCACCTAGAAAAGGGTGCGCTCCGACCGGCCCCGCACCGCTCTTTCTTGGCTCATTCGAAATTACTGTCTTTCGCTCTGACATGCCTTACCTAGGGTTAGGTTAGTATGCTTGCACGTTTGTACTTTAACTTTTTTCGGCTCGGCTTCTTTCGACGCCGATGCCGGCGACGCAGCACTCTCTCGCCCGCCAGCCACCGAGAAAAGGGTGCGCTCCGACCGGCCCCGCACCGCTCTTTCATGGCTCATTCGAGTTTACTGTCTTTCGCTCTGACATGCCTTACCTAGGGTTAGGTTAGTATGCTTGCACGTTTGTACTTTAACTTTTTTTGGCTCGGCTTCTTTCGACGCCGATGCCGGCGACGCAGCACTCTCTCGCCCGCCAGCCACCGAGAAAAGGGTGCGCTCCGACCGGCCCCGCACCGCTCTTTCATGGCTCATTCGAAATTACTGTCTTTCGCTCTGACATGCCTTACCTAGGGTTAGGTTAGTATGCTTGCACGTTTGTACTTTAACTTTTTTCGGCTCGGCTTCTTTCGACGCCGATGCCGGCGACGCAGCACTCTCTCGCCCGCCAGCCACCGAGAAAAGGGTGCGCTCCGACCGGCCCCGCACCGCTCTTTCATGGCTCATTCGAGTTTACTGTCTTTCGCTCTGACATGCCTTACCTAGGGTTAGGTTAGTATGCTTGCACGTTTGTACTTTAACTTTTTTCGGCTCGGCTTCTTTCGACGCCGATGCCGGCGACGCAGCACTCTCTCGCCCGCCAGCCACCGAGAAAAGGGTGCGCTCCGACCGGCCCCGCACCGCTCTTTCTTGGCTCATTCGAAATTACTGTCTTTCGCTCTGACATGCCTTACCTAGGGTTAGGTTAGTATGCTTGCACGTTTGTACTTTAACTTTTTTCGGCTCGGCTTCTTTCGACGCCGATGCCGGCGACGCAGCACTCTCTCGCCCGCCAGCCACCGAGAAAAGGGTGCGCTCCGACCGGCCCCGCACCGCTCTTTCATGGCTCATTCGAAATTACTGTCTTTCGCTCTGACATGCCTTACCTAGGGTTAGGTTAGTATGCTTGCACGTTTGTACTTTAACTTTTTTTGGCTCGGCTTCTTTCGACGCCGATGCCGGCGACGCAGCACTCTCTCGCCCGCCAGCCACCTAGAAAAGGGTGCGCTCCGACCGGCCCCGCACCGCTCTTTCTTGGCTCATTCGAAATTACTGTCTTTCGCTCTGACATGCCTTACCTAGGGTTAGGTTAGTATGCTTGCACGTTTGTACTTTAACTTTTTTTGGCTCGGCTTCTTTCGACGCCGATGCCGGCGACGCAGCACTCTCTCGCCCGTCAGCCACCGAGAAAAGGGTGCGCTCCGACCGGCCCCGCACCGCTCTTTCATGGCTCATTCGAAATTACTGTCTTTCGCTCTGACATGCCTTACCTAGGGTTAGGTTAGTATGCTTGCACGTTTGTACTTTAACTTTTTTCGGCTCGGCTTCTTTCGACGCCGATGCCGGCGACGCAGCACTCTCTCGCCCGCCAGCCACCGAGAAAAGGGTGCGCTCCGACCGGCCCCGCACCGCTCTTTCTTGGCTCATTCGAAATTACTGTCTTTCGCTCTGACATGCCTTACCTAGGGTTAGGTTAGTATGCTTGCACTTTTGTACTTTAACTTTTTTCGGCTCGGCTTCTTTCGACGCCGATGCCGGCGACGCAGCACTCTCTCGCCCGCCAGCCACCGAGAAAAGGGTGCGCTCCGACCGGCCCCGCACCGCTCTTTCATGGCTCATTCGAAATTACTGTCTTTCGCTCTGACATGCCTTACCTAGGGTTAGGTTAGTATGCTTGCACGTTTGTACTTTAACTTTTTTTGGCTCGGCTTCTTTCGACGCCGATGCCGGCGACGCAGCACTCTCTCGCCCGCCAGCCACCTAGAAAAGGGTGCGCTCCGACCGGCCCCGCACCGCTCTTTCTTGGCTCATTCGAAATTACTGTCTTTCGCTCTGACATGCCTTACCTAGGGTTAGGTTAGTATGCTTGCACGTTTGTACTTTAACTTTTTTCGGCTCGGCTTCTTTCGACGCCGATGCCGGCGACGCAGCACTCTCTCGCCCGCCAGCCACCGAGAAAAGGGTGCGCTCCGACCGGCCCCGCACCGCTCTTTCATGGCTCATTCGAAATTACTGTCTTTCGCTCTGACATGCCTTACCTAGGGTTAGGTTAGTATGCTTGCACGTTTGTACTTTAACTTTTTTTGGCTCGGCTTCTTTCGACGCCGATGCCGGCGACGCAGCACTCTCTCGCCCGCCAGCCACCTAGAAAAGGGTGCGCTCCGACCGGCCCCGCACCGCTCTTTCTTGGCTCATTCGAAATTACTGTCTTTCGCTCTGACATGCCTTACCTAGGGTTAGGTTAGTATGCTTGCACGTTTGTACTTTAACTTTTTTTGGCTCGGCTTCTTTCGACGCCGATGCCGGCGACGCAGCACTCTCTCGCCCGCCAGCCACCGAGAAAAGGGTGCGCTCCGACCGGCCCCGCACCGCTCTTTCATGGCTCATTCGAGTTTACTGTCTTTCGCTCTGACATGCCTTACCTAGGGTTAGGTTAGTATGCTTGCACGTTTGTACTTTAACTTTTTTCGGCTCGGCTTCTTTCGACGCCGATGCCGGCGACGCAGCACTCTCTCGCCCGCCAGCCACCGAGAAAAGGGTGCGCTCCGACCGGCCCCGCACCGCTCTTTCATGGCTCATTCGAAATTACTGTCTTTCGCTCTGACATGCCTTACCTAGGGTTAGGTTAGTATGCTTGCACGTTTGTACTTTAACTTTTTTCGGCTCGGCTTCTTTCGACGCCGATGCCGGCGACGCAGCACTCTCTCGCCCGCCAGCCACCGAGAAAAGGGTGCGCTCCGACCGGCCCCGCACCGCTCTTTCATGGCTCATTCGAGTTTACTGTCTTTCGCTCTGACATGCCTTACCTAGGGTTAGGTTAGTATGCTTGCACGTTTGTACATTAACTTTTTTCGGCTCGGCTTCTTTCGACGCCGATGCCGGCGACGCAGCACTCTCTCGCCCGCCAGCCACCGAGAAAAGGGTGCGCTCCGACCGGCCCCGCACCGCTCTTTCTTGGCTCATTCGAAATTACTGTCTTTCGCTCTGACATGCCTTACCTAGGGTTAGGTTAGTATGCTTGCACGTTTGTACTTTAACTTTTTTTGGCTCGGCTTCTTTCGACGCCGATGCCGGCGACGCAGCACTCTCTCGCCCGCCAGCCACCTAGAAAAGGGTGCGCTCCGACCGGCCCCGCACCGCTCTTTCTTGGCTCATTCGAAATTACTGTCTTTCGCTCTGACATGCCTTACCTAGGGTTAGCTTAGTATGCTTGCACGTTTGTACTTTAACTTTTTTCGGCTCGGCTTCTTTCGACGCCGATGCCGGCGACGCAGCACTCTCTCGCCCGCCAGCCACCGAGAAAAGGGTGCGCTCCGACCGGCCCCGCACCGCTCTTTCATGGCTCATTCGAGTTTACTGTCTTTCGCTCTGACATGCCTTACCTAGGGTTAGGTTAGTATGCTTGCACGTTTGTACATTAACTTTTTTCGGCTCGGCTTCTTTCGACGCCGATGCCGGCGACGCAGCACTCTCTCGCCCGCCAGCCACCGAGAAAAGGGGGCGCTCCGACCGGCCCCGCACCGCTCTTTCTTGGCTCATTCGAAATTACTGTCTTTCGCTCTGACATGCCTTACCTAGGGTTAGGTTAGTATGCTTGCACGTTTGTACTTTAACTTTTTTCGGCTCGGCTTCTTTCGACGCCGATGCCGGCGACGCAGCACTCTCTCGCCCGCCAGCCACCGAGAAAAGGGTGCGCTCCGACCGGCCCCGCACCGCTCTTTCTTGGCTCATTCGAAATTACTGTCTTTCGCTCTGACATGCCTTACCTAGGGTTAGGTTAGTATGCTTGCACGTTTGTACTTTAACTTTTTTCGGCTCGGCTTCTTTCGACGCCGATGCCGGCGACGCAGCACTCTCTCGCCCGCCAGCCACCGAGAAAAGGGTGCGCTCCGACCGGCCCCGCACCGCTCTTTCATGGCTCATTCGAAATTACTGTCTTTCGCTCTGACATGCCTTACCTAGGGTTAGGTTAGTATGCTTGCACGTTTGTACTTTAACTTTTTTCGGCTCGGCTTCTTTCGACGCCGATGCCGGCGACGCAGCACTCTCTCGCCCGCCAGCCACCGAGAAAAGGGTGCGCTCCGACCGGCCCCGCACCGCTCTTTCATGGCTCATTCGAGTTTACTGTCTTTCGCTCTGACATGCCTTACCTAGGGTTAGGTTAGTATGCTTGCACGTTTGTACTTTAACTTTTTTCGGCTCGGCTTCTTTCGACGCCGATGCCGGCGACGCAGCACTCTCTCGCCCGCCAGCCACCGAGAAAAGGGTGCGCTCCGACCGGCCCCGCACCGCTCTTTCTTGGCTCATTCGAAATTACTGTCTTTCGCTCTGACATGCCTTACCTAGGGTTAGGTTAGTATGCTTGCACGTTTGTACTTTAACTTTTTTCGGCTCGGCTTCTTTCGACGCCGATGCCGGCGACGCAGCACTCTCTCGCCCGCCAGCCACCGAGAAAAGGGTGCGCTCCGACCGGCCCCGCACCGCTCTTTCATGGCTCATTCGAAATTACTGTCTTTCGCTCTGACATGCCTTACCTAGGGTTAGGTTAGTATGCTTGCACGTTTGTACTTTAACTTTTTTTGGCTCGGCTTCTTTCGACGCCGATGCCGGCGACGCAGCACTCTCTCGCCCGCCAGCCACCTAGAAAAGGGTGCGCTCCGACCGGCCCCGCACCGCTCTTTCTTGGCTCATTCGAAATTACTGTCTTTCGCTCTGACATGCCTTACCTAGGGTTAGGTTAGTATGCTTGCACGTTTGTACTTTAACTTTTTTTGGCTCGGCTTCTTTCGACGCCGATGCCGGCGACGCAGCACTCTCTCGCCCGCCAGCCACCGAGAAAAGGGTGCGCTCCGACCGGCCCCGCACCGCTCTTTCATGGCTCATTCGAGTTTACTGTCTTTCGCTCTGACATGCCTTACCTAGGGTTAGGTTAGTATGCTTGCACGTTTGTACTTTAACTTTTTTTGGCTCGGCTTCTTTCGACGCCGATGCCGGCGACGCAGCACTCTCTCGCCCGCCAGCCACCGAGAAAAGGGTGCGCTCCGACCGGCCCCGCACCGCTCTTTCA
>NW_027556581.1:75000-82500 GCF_964204865.1 Styela clava
TCTCTCGGGCTCGATCCATTCAGTTTCGCACAAACAAGAGCTCTGCCGGCCGCCTGCAGCGGTGCCTAAAACCCGGGCATAACAATGCGACCGTTCTGCTAGGCCGACAAGCGCTCAAGCCAGACGCTCGATCGAACGCCCCCTACATATTAGTCGAGACAACGGCTCGCTCATTAGCATCGCGTTTGTACTTTAACTTTTTTCGGCTCGGCTTCTTTCGACGCCGATGCCGGCGACGCAGCACTCTCTCGCCCGCCAGCCACCGAGAAAAGGGTGCGCTCCGACCGGCCCCGCACCGCTCTTTCTTGGCTCATTCGAAATTACTGTCTTTCGCTCTGACATGCCTTACCTAGGGTTAGGTTAGTATGCTTGCACGTTTGTACTTTAACTTTTTTCGGCTCGGCTTCTTTCGACGCCGATGCCGGCGACGCAGCACTCTCTCGCCCGCCAGCCACCTAGAAAAGGGTGCGCTCCGACCGGCCCCGCACCGCTCTTTCTTGGCTCATTCGAAATTACTGTCTTTCGCTCTGACATGCCTTACCTAGGGTTAGGTTAGTATGCTTGCACGTTTGTACTTTAACTTTTTTCGGCTCGGCTTCTTTCGACGCCGATGCCGGCGACGCAGCACTCTCTCGCCCGCCAGCCACCGAGAAAAGGGTGCGCTCCGACCGGCCCCGCACCGCTCTTTCATGGCTCATTCGAGTTTACTGTCTTTCGCTCTGACATGCCTTACCTAGGGTTAGGTTAGTATGCTTGCACGTTTGTACTTTAACTTTTTTTGGCTCGGCTTCTTTCGACGCCGATGCCGGCGACGCAGCACTCTCTCGCCCGCCAGCCACCGAGAAAAGGGTGCGCTCCGACCGGCCCCGCACCGCTCTTTCATGGCTCATTCGAAATTACTGTCTTTCGCTCTGACATGCCTTACCTAGGGTTAGGTTAGTATGCTTGCACGTTTGTACTTTAACTTTTTTCGGCTCGGCTTCTTTCGACGCCGATGCCGGCGACGCAGCACTCTCTCGCCCGCCAGCCACCGAGAAAAGGGTGCGCTCCGACCGGCCCCGCACCGCTCTTTCATGGCTCATTCGAGTTTACTGTCTTTCGCTCTGACATGCCTTACCTAGGGTTAGGTTAGTATGCTTGCACGTTTGTACTTTAACTTTTTTCGGCTCGGCTTCTTTCGACGCCGATGCCGGCGACGCAGCACTCTCTCGCCCGCCAGCCACCGAGAAAAGGGTGCGCTCCGACCGGCCCCGCACCGCTCTTTCTTGGCTCATTCGAAATTACTGTCTTTCGCTCTGACATGCCTTACCTAGGGTTAGGTTAGTATGCTTGCACGTTTGTACTTTAACTTTTTTTGGCTCGGCTTCTTTCGACGCCGATGCCGGCGACGCAGCACTCTCTCGCCCGCCAGCCACCGAGAAAAGGGTGCGCTCCGACCGGCCCCGCACCGCTCTTTCATGGCTCATTCGAGTTTACTGTCTTTCGCTCTGACATGCCTTACCTAGGGTTAGGTTAGTATGCTTGCACGTTTGTACTTTAACTTTTTTTGGCTCGGCTTCTTTCGACGCCGATGCCGGCGACGCAGCACTCTCTCGCCCGCCAGCCACCGAGAAAAGGGTGCGCTCCGACCGGCCCCGCACCGCTCTTTCATGGCTCATTCGAAATTACTGTCTTTCGCTCTGACATGCCTTACCTAGGGTTAGGTTAGTATGCTTGCACGTTTGTACTTTAACTTTTTTCGGCTCGGCTTCTTTCGACGCCGATGCCGGCGACGCAGCACTCTCTCGCCCGCCAGCCACCGAGAAAAGGGTGCGCTCCGACCGGCCCCGCACCGCTCTTTCATGGCTCATTCGAGTTTACTGTCTTTCGCTCTGACATGCCTTACCTAGGGTTAGGTTAGTATGCTTGCACGTTTGTACTTTAACTTTTTTCGGCTCGGCTTCTTTCGACGCCGATGCCGGCGACGCAGCACTCTCTCGCCCGCCAGCCACCGAGAAAAGGGTGCGCTCCGACCGGCCCCGCACCGCTCTTTCTTGGCTCATTCGAAATTACTGTCTTTCGCTCTGACATGCCTTACCTAGGGTTAGGTTAGTATGCTTGCACGTTTGTACTTTAACTTTTTTCGGCTCGGCTTCTTTCGACGCCGATGCCGGCGACGCAGCACTCTCTCGCCCGCCAGCCACCGAGAAAAGGGTGCGCTCCGACCGGCCCCGCACCGCTCTTTCATGGCTCATTCGAAATTACTGTCTTTCGCTCTGACATGCCTTACCTAGGGTTAGGTTAGTATGCTTGCACGTTTGTACTTTAACTTTTTTTGGCTCGGCTTCTTTCGACGCCGATGCCGGCGACGCAGCACTCTCTCGCCCGCCAGCCACCTAGAAAAGGGTGCGCTCCGACCGGCCCCGCACCGCTCTTTCTTGGCTCATTCGAAATTACTGTCTTTCGCTCTGACATGCCTTACCTAGGGTTAGGTTAGTATGCTTGCACGTTTGTACTTTAACTTTTTTCGGCTCGGCTTCTTTCGACGCCGATGCCGGCGACGCAGCACTCTCTCGCCCGCCAGCCACCGAGAAAAGGGTGCGCTCCGACCGGCCCCGCACCGCTCTTTCATGGCTCATTCGAGTTTACTGTCTTTCGCTCTGACATGCCTTACCTAGGGTTAGGTTAGTATGCTTGCACGTTTGTACTTTAACTTTTTTTGGCTCGGCTTCTTTCGACGCCGATGCCGGCGACGCAGCACTCTCTCGCCCGCCAGCCACCGAGAAAAGGGTGCGCTCCGACCGGCCCCGCACCGCTCTTTCATGGCTCATTCGAAATTACTGTCTTTCGCTCTGACATGCCTTACCTAGGGTTAGGTTAGTATGCTTGCACGTTTGTACTTTAACTTTTTTCGGCTCGGCTTCTTTCGACGCCGATGCCGGCGACGCAGCACTCTCTCGCCCGCCAGCCACCGAGAAAAGGGTGCGCTCCGACCGGCCCCGCACCGCTCTTTCATGGCTCATTCGAGTTTACTGTCTTTCGCTCTGACATGCCTTACCTAGGGTTAGGTTAGTATGCTTGCACGTTTGTACTTTAACTTTTTTCGGCTCGGCTTCTTTCGACGCCGATGCCGGCGACGCAGCACTCTCTCGCCCGCCAGCCACCGAGAAAAGGGTGCGCTCCGACCGGCCCCGCACCGCTCTTTCTTGGCTCATTCGAAATTACTGTCTTTCGCTCTGACATGCCTTACCTAGGGTTAGGTTAGTATGCTTGCACGTTTGTACTTTAACTTTTTTCGGCTCGGCTTCTTTCGACGCCGATGCCGGCGACGCAGCACTCTCTCGCCCGCCAGCCACCGAGAAAAGGGTGCGCTCCGACCGGCCCCGCACCGCTCTTTCATGGCTCATTCGAAATTACTGTCTTTCGCTCTGACATGCCTTACCTAGGGTTAGGTTAGTATGCTTGCACGTTTGTACTTTAACTTTTTTTGGCTCGGCTTCTTTCGACGCCGATGCCGGCGACGCAGCACTCTCTCGCCCGCCAGCCACCTAGAAAAGGGTGCGCTCCGACCGGCCCCGCACCGCTCTTTCTTGGCTCATTCGAAATTACTGTCTTTCGCTCTGACATGCCTTACCTAGGGTTAGGTTAGTATGCTTGCACGTTTGTACTTTAACTTTTTTCGGCTCGGCTTCTTTCGACGCCGATGCCGGCGACGCAGCACTCTCTCGCCCGCCAGCCACCGAGAAAAGGGTGCGCTCCGACCGGCCCCGCACCGCTCTTTCTTGGCTCATTCGAAATTACTGTCTTTCGCTCTGACATGCCTTACCTAGGGTTAGGTTAGTATGCTTGCACTTTTGTACTTTAACTTTTTTCGGCTCGGCTTCTTTCGACGCCGATGCCGGCGACGCAGCACTCTCTCGCCCGCCAGCCACCGAGAAAAGGGTGCGCTCCGACCGGCCCCGCACCGCTCTTTCATGGCTCATTCGAAATTACTGTCTTTCGCTCTGACATGCCTTACCTAGGGTTAGGTTAGTATGCTTGCACGTTTGTACTTTAACTTTTTTTGGCTCGGCTTCTTTCGACGCCGATGCCGGCGACGCAGCACTCTCTCGCCCGCCAGCCACCTAGAAAAGGGTGCGCTCCGACCGGCCCCGCACCGCTCTTTCTTGGCTCATTCGAAATTACTGTCTTTCGCTCTGACATGCCTTACCTAGGGTTAGGTTAGTATGCTTGCACGTTTGTACTTTAACTTTTTTCGGCTCGGCTTCTTTCGACGCCGATGCCGGCGACGCAGCACTCTCTCGCCCGCCAGCCACCGAGAAAAGGGTGCGCTCCGACCGGCCCCGCACCGCTCTTTCATGGCTCATTCGAAATTACTGTCTTTCGCTCTGACATGCCTTACCTAGGGTTAGGTTAGTATGCTTGCACGTTTGTACTTTAACTTTTTTTGGCTCGGCTTCTTTCGACGCCGATGCCGGCGACGCAGCACTCTCTCGCCCGCCAGCCACCTAGAAAAGGGTGCGCTCCGACCGGCCCCGCACCGCTCTTTCTTGGCTCATTCGAAATTACTGTCTTTCGCTCTGACATGCCTTACCTAGGGTTAGGTTAGTATGCTTGCACGTTTGTACTTTAACTTTTTTTGGCTCGGCTTCTTTCGACGCCGATGCCGGCGACGCAGCACTCTCTCGCCCGCCAGCCACCGAGAAAAGGGTGCGCTCCGACCGGCCCCGCACCGCTCTTTCATGGCTCATTCGAGTTTACTGTCTTTCGCTCTGACATGCCTTACCTAGGGTTAGGTTAGTATGCTTGCACGTTTGTACTTTAACTTTTTTCGGCTCGGCTTCTTTCGACGCCGATGCCGGCGACGCAGCACTCTCTCGCCCGCCAGCCACCGAGAAAAGGGTGCGCTCCGACCGGCCCCGCACCGCTCTTTCATGGCTCATTCGAAATTACTGTCTTTCGCTCTGACATGCCTTACCTAGGGTTAGGTTAGTATGCTTGCACGTTTGTACTTTAACTTTTTTCGGCTCGGCTTCTTTCGACGCCGATGCCGGCGACGCAGCACTCTCTCGCCCGCCAGCCACCGAGAAAAGGGTGCGCTCCGACCGGCCCCGCACCGCTCTTTCATGGCTCATTCGAGTTTACTGTCTTTCGCTCTGACATGCCTTACCTAGGGTTAGGTTAGTATGCTTGCACGTTTGTACATTAACTTTTTTCGGCTCGGCTTCTTTCGACGCCGATGCCGGCGACGCAGCACTCTCTCGCCCGCCAGCCACCGAGAAAAGGGTGCGCTCCGACCGGCCCCGCACCGCTCTTTCTTGGCTCATTCGAAATTACTGTCTTTCGCTCTGACATGCCTTACCTAGGGTTAGGTTAGTATGCTTGCACGTTTGTACTTTAACTTTTTTTGGCTCGGCTTCTTTCGACGCCGATGCCGGCGACGCAGCACTCTCTCGCCCGCCAGCCACCTAGAAAAGGGTGCGCTCCGACCGGCCCCGCACCGCTCTTTCTTGGCTCATTCGAAATTACTGTCTTTCGCTCTGACATGCCTTACCTAGGGTTAGGTTAGTATGCTTGCACGTTTGTACTTTAACTTTTTTCGGCTCGGCTTCTTTCGACGCCGATGCCGGCGACGCAGCACTCTCTCGCCCGCCAGCCACCGAGAAAAGGGTGCGCTCCGACCGGCCCCGCACCGCTCTTTCATGGCTCATTCGAGTTTACTGTCTTTCGCTCTGACATGCCTTACCTAGGGTTAGGTTAGTATGCTTGCACGTTTGTACATTAACTTTTTTCGGCTCGGCTTCTTTCGACGCCGATGCCGGCGACGCAGCACTCTCTCGCCCGCCAGCCACCGAGAAAAGGGTGCGCTCCGACCGGCCCCGCACCGCTCTTTCTTGGCTCATTCGAAATTACTGTCTTTCGCTCTGACATGCCTTACCTAGGGTTAGGTTAGTATGCTTGCACGTTTGTACTTTAACTTTTTTCGGCTCGGCTTCTTTCGACGCCGATGCCGGCGACGCAGCACTCTCTCGCCCGCCAGCCACCGAGAAAAGGGTGCGCTCCGACCGGCCCCGCACCGCTCTTTCTTGGCTCATTCGAAATTACTGTCTTTCGCTCTGACATGCCTTACCTAGGGTTAGGTTAGTATGCTTGCACGTTTGTACTTTAACTTTTTTCGGCTCGGCTTCTTTCGACGCCGATGCCGGCGACGCAGCACTCTCTCGCCCGCCAGCCACCGAGAAAAGGGTGCGCTCCGACCGGCCCCGCACCGCTCTTTCATGGCTCATTCGAAATTACTGTCTTTCGCTCTGACATGCCTTACCTAGGGTTAGGTTAGTATGCTTGCACGTTTGTACTTTAACTTTTTTCGGCTCGGCTTCTTTCGACGCCGATGCCGGCGACGCAGCACTCTCTCGCCCGCCAGCCACCGAGAAAAGGGTGCGCTCCGACCGGCCCCGCACCGCTCTTTCATGGCTCATTCGAGTTTACTGTCTTTCGCTCTGACATGCCTTACCTAGGGTTAGGTTAGTATGCTTGCACGTTTGTACTTTAACTTTTTTCGGCTCGGCTTCTTTCGACGCCGATGCCGGCGACGCAGCACTCTCTCGCCCGCCAGCCACCGAGAAAAGGGTGCGCTCCGACCGGCCCCGCACCGCTCTTTCTTGGCTCATTCGAAATTACTGTCTTTCGCTCTGACATGCCTTACCTAGGGTTAGGTTAGTATGCTTGCACGTTTGTACTTTAACTTTTTTCGGCTCGGCTTCTTTCGACGCCGATGCCGGCGACGCAGCACTCTCTCGCCCGCCAGCCACCGAGAAAAGGGTGCGCTCCGACCGGCCCCGCACCGCTCTTTCATGGCTCATTCGAAATTACTGTCTTTCGCTCTGACATGCCTTACCTAGGGTTAGGTTAGTATGCTTGCACGTTTGTACTTTAACTTTTTTTGGCTCGGCTTCTCTCGACGCCGATGCCGGCGACGCAGCACTCTCTCGCCCGCCAGCCACCTAGAAAAGGGTGCGCTCCGACCGGCCCCGCACCGCTCTTTCTTGGCTCATTCGAAATTACTGTCTTTCGCTCTGACATGCCTTACCTAGGGTTAGGTTAGTATGCTTGCACGTTTGTACTTTAACTTTTTTTGGCTCGGCTTCTTTCGACGCCGATGCCGGCGACGCAGCACTCTCTCGCCCGCCAGCCACCGAGAAAAGGGTGCGCTCCGACCGGCCCCGCACCGCTCTTTCATGGCTCATTCGAGTTTACTGTCTTTCGCTCTGACATGCCTTACCTAGGGTTAGGTTAGTATGCTTGCACGTTTGTACTTTAACTTTTTTTGGCTCGGCTTCTTTCGACGCCGATGCCGGCGACGCAGCACTCTCTCGCCCGCCAGCCACCGAGAAAAGGGTGCGCTCCGACCGGCCCCGCACCGCTCTTTCATGGCTCATTCGAAATTACTGTCTTTCGCTCTGACATGCCTTACCTAGGGTTAGGTTAGTATGCTTGCACGTTTGTACTTTAACTTTTTTC
>NW_027556581.1:87500-95000 GCF_964204865.1 Styela clava
CGAAGCGGCCAAGGCAAGCGCCCCTATGGGCCTAACACCCGCCGTGGGACGAGGCCTCGATCAGAAGGACACCGGCGCTCGCCGTTAGCCGCACTGGGACTTCCGTACGTCACAACTCGGCGCGCTCGAAAAGCGCGCAGATTCGACGCTGGACTCTTCCCGGTTCACTCGCCGTTACTCAGGGAATCCCTGTTGGTTTCTTTTCCTCCGCTTAATAATATGCTTAAATTCAGCGGGTGCTCTCGCCTGAACTCAGGTCGTATGTGTCAAGCGGGCCGCTTCTTACACGGCCCGCTGGCATCGCAAGTCGTCGCCGCCGGCGCCGACCGAGCGCGTACCGTCGCCGCCTTGGCCCACGGTCGGTCTTGATCTCGTGACCGGACCGACCGACCTGGACCCGCCCCTCGAACGTAGTTGAACACGTCGAGGGGCCGGCGGTGTACGGGACACGCGGTCGCGCCGAGAAAGCTCGGCGACCGCTTCAACTTGGGGCGACGCCCGGCCGTCTTCGCAGAGGCCAGGCGACGGCCCTCGGGTGAGGACGAACGCGACCCTGAGGCAGACGCGGTCCCGGGATTGACCCGAGACCGCAATTCGCGTTCAGAAGGTCGACGTTCAATGTGTTCTGCAATTCACATTACTTCTCGCACTTGGCTGCGTCCTTCATCGACTCGCGAGCCGAGTGATCCACCGTTAAGAGTCGTCCTCGACGTTTCGCCCGGCGCCGAAGCGCGCGGACGTCACACTGTGGGATCGACCACAAAACCACCACCGACAACAACTGCACAAAAACACCAACAAACGGCGCCGAGCGACCGCCGGGCTGGGCCGGCGGCACATCGAGCGCGGTGCCCAGAAGCCACCATCGCACTCGGCTGCCTTGCTATGCCAACGTGTTACGCGTGTCGCACGGGGCGGAACCCCGATTGACGGCCGCCCTCTCGGCGGCACCCAAAGACAATTAAGTGCGCGGTCGGCCGGGGCCTACCACCACTTTCGGTAATGATCCTTCCGCAGGTTCACCTACGGAAACCTTGTTACGACTTTTACTTCCTCTAAATGATCAAGTTTGATCGTCTTCTCGACACGCCGACGCGGCCGTTGCCAGCCGCGACGGGGCCGATCCAAGGATCTCACTAAACCATTCAATCGGTAGTAGCGACGGGCGGTGTGTACAAAGGGCAGGGACGTAATCAACGCAAGTTGATGACTTGCGCTTACTGGGAATTCCTCGTTCAAGGGAAACAATTGCAAGTCCCTATCCCAATCACGAATGAGGTTCAACGGGTTACCCGGACCTTTCGGCCTAGGTTAGACACTCGCTGCTTCACTCAGTGTAGCGCGCGTGCGGCCCCGGACATCTAAGGGCATCACAGACCTGTTATTGCTCAATCTCGTGTGGCTAAACGCCACTAGTCCCTCTAAGAAGTTAGACGCCGACCGAGAAGGTCGCGTAACTATTTAGCATGCCAGAGTCTCGTTCGTTATCGGAATTAACCAGACAAATCGCTCCACCAACTAAGAACGGCCATGCACCACCACCCACAGAATCAAGAAAGAGCTCTCAATCTGTCAATCCTACCTGTGTCCGGGCCGGGTGAGTTTCCCCGTGTTGAGTCAAATTAAGCCGCAGGCTCCACTCCTGGTGGTGCCCTTCCGTCAATTCCTTTAAGTTTCAGCTTTGCAACCATACTTCCCCCGGAACCCAAAGACTTTGGTTTCCCGGAAGCTGCCGGAAAGGTCGTCATGGTAACGCCTCCCGATCGCTAGTTGGCATCGTTTATAGTCAGAACTAGGACGGTATCTGATCGTCTTCGAACCTCTGACTTTCGCTCTTGATTAAAGAAAACATTCTTGGCGAATGCTTTCGCAGTAGTTCGTCTTCCGCCGATCCAAGAATTTCACCTCTAACGGCAGAGTACGGACGCCCCCGTCTGTCCCTCTTAATCATTACCTCGTGCTCCGAAAACCAACAAAATAGAACCGAGGTCCTATTCCATTATTCCATGCAACACTATGCAGGCGAACAGCCTGCTTTGAACACTCTAATTTTTTCAAAGTAAACTTATCGGCCACCGCCGACACTCAGTCAAGAGCACCGACGGAGAACCGAAGGTGAGGCGAACGCAACCAGTGACACGCCTTGCGACGGACCGGCGGCGCTCGCCCAAAATCCAACTACGAGCTTTTCAACCGCAACAACTTTAGCATACACTGTTGGAGCTGGAATTACCGCGGCTGCTGGCACCAGACTTGCCCTCCAATGGATACTCGTTAAGAGTTTTAGGATGTACTCATTCCAATTACAGGGCCTCGTTAGAGTCCTGTATTGTTATTTTTCGTCACTACCTCCCCGTGTCGGGAATGGGTAATTTGCGCGCCTGCTGCCTTCCTTGGATGTGGTAGCCGTTTCTCAGGCTCCCTCTCCGGAATCGAACCCTGATTCCCCGTTACCCGTTATCACAAAGGTAGGCACGTAGCGTACCTTCGACAGTTGATAGGGCAGACACTTGAATGATACGTCGTCGGTGCAGAGACCGTACGATCCGCGTGGTTATCCAGAGTCATCAAACGTCACAGGACGAACCCGGTCGGTTTTGATCTGATAAAAGCGCGCCTCCCGAAGTCGGCGCTTAATGCATGTATTAGCTCTAGAATTACCACAGTTATCCACTTCGCTTACGAGACCAAATAAACCAAGACTGATTTAATGAGCCATTCGCAGTTTCGCTTTACGAGAACTCGTACTTGCACCTGCATGGCTTAATCTTTGAGACAAGCATATCACTACTGGCAGGATCAACCAGATAGCTGCGACAGCTGCGCTCGGCCCTTGCTGGGCCGCCCGGCGCGTGCTCGTCGCATTCGTTTAAGACCGAGGCGATCGCCTGCGGCCGTACTCGGCTTCGACAGTCGCTGGCCGCGACGTCCACGCTCTCGCCGGCAGTGCCAGGCGGAGCGATTTGCGTTTTTTCTTTGCTCGCCCTCTCTCGGGCTCGATCCATTCAGTTTCGCACAAACAAGAGCTCTGCCGGCCGCCTGCAGCGGTGCCTAAAACCCGGGCATAACAATGCGACCGTTCTGCTAGGCCGACAAGCGCTCAAGCCAGACGCTCGATCGAACGCCCCCTACATATTAGTCGAGACAACGGCTCGCTCATTAGCATCGCGTTTGTACTTTAACTTTTTTCGGCTCGGCTTCTTTCGACGCCGATGCCGGCGACGCAGCACTCTCTCGCCCGCCAGCCACCGAGAAAAGGGTGCGCTCCGACCGGCCCCGCACCGCTCTTTCTTGGCTCATTCGAAATTACTGTCTTTCGCTCTGACATGCCTTACCTAGGGTTAGGTTAGTATGCTTGCACGTTTGTACTTTAACTTTTTTCGGCTCGGCTTCTTTCGACGCCGATGCCGGCGACGCAGCACTCTCTCGCCCGCCAGCCACCGAGAAAAGGGTGCGCTCCGACCGGCCCCGCACCGCTCTTTCATGGCTCATTCGAAATTACTGTCTTTCGCTCTGACATGCCTTACCTAGGGTTAGGTTAGTATGCTTGCACGTTTGTACTTTAACTTTTTTTGGCTCGGCTTCTTTCGACGCCGATGCCGGCGACGCAGCACTCTCTCGCCCGCCAGCCACCTAGAAAAGGGTGCGCTCCGACCGGCCCCGCACCGCTCTTTCTTGGCTCATTCGAAATTACTGTCTTTCGCTCTGACATGCCTTACCTAGGGTTAGGTTAGTATGCTTGCACGTTTGTACTTTAACTTTTTTCGGCTCGGCTTCTTTCGACGCCGATGCCGGCGACGCAGCACTCTCTCGCCCGCCAGCCACCGAGAAAAGGGTGCGCTCCGACCGGCCCCGCACCGCTCTTTCATGGCTCATTCGAGTTTACTGTCTTTCGCTCTGACATGCCTTACCTAGGGTTAGGTTAGTATGCTTGCACGTTTGTACTTTAACTTTTTTTGGCTCGGCTTCTTTCGACGCCGATGCCGGCGACGCAGCACTCTCTCGCCCGCCAGCCACCGAGAAAAGGGTGCGCTCCGACCGGCCCCGCACCGCTCTTTCATGGCTCATTCGAAATTACTGTCTTTCGCTCTGACATGCCTTACCTAGGGTTAGGTTAGTATGCTTGCACGTTTGTACTTTAACTTTTTTCGGCTCGGCTTCTTTCGACGCCGATGCCGGCGACGCAGCACTCTCTCGCCCGCCAGCCACCGAGAAAAGGGTGCGCTCCGACCGGCCCCGCACCGCTCTTTCATGGCTCATTCGAGTTTACTGTCTTTCGCTCTGACATGCCTTACCTAGGGTTAGGTTAGTATGCTTGCACGTTTGTACTTTAACTTTTTTCGGCTCGGCTTCTTTCGACGCCGATGCCGGCGACGCAGCACTCTCTCGCCCGCCAGCCACCGAGAAAAGGGTGCGCTCCGACCGGCCCCGCACCGCTCTTTCTTGGCTCATTCGAAATTACTGTCTTTCGCTCTGACATGCCTTACCTAGGGTTAGGTTAGTATGCTTGCACGTTTGTACTTTAACTTTTTTCGGCTCGGCTTCTTTCGACGCCGATGCCGGCGACGCAGCACTCTCTCGCCCGCCAGCCACCGAGAAAAGGGTGCGCTCCGACCGGCCCCGCACCGCTCTTTCATGGCTCATTCGAAATTACTGTCTTTCGCTCTGACATGCCTTACCTAGGGTTAGGTTAGTATGCTTGCACGTTTGTACTTTAACTTTTTTTGGCTCGGCTTCTTTCGACGCCGATGCCGGCGACGCAGCACTCTCTCGCCCGCCAGCCACCTAGAAAAGGGTGCGCTCCGACCGGCCCCGCACCGCTCTTTCTTGGCTCATTCGAAATTACTGTCTTTCGCTCTGACATGCCTTACCTAGGGTTAGGTTAGTATGCTTGCACGTTTGTACTTTAACTTTTTTTGGCTCGGCTTCTTTCGACGCCGATGCCGGCGACGCAGCACTCTCTCGCCCGCCAGCCACCGAGAAAAGGGTGCGCTCCGACCGGCCCCGCACCGCTCTTTCATGGCTCATTCGAAATTACTGTCTTTCGCTCTGACATGCCTTACCTAGGGTTAGGTTAGTATGCTTGCACGTTTGTACTTTAACTTTTTTCGGCTCGGCTTCTTTCGACGCCGATGCCGGCGACGCAGCACTCTCTCGCCCGCCAGCCACCGAGAAAAGGGTGCGCTCCGACCGGCCCCGCACCGCTCTTTCTTGGCTCATTCGAAATTACTGTCTTTCGCTCTGACATGCCTTACCTAGGGTTAGGTTAGTATGCTTGCACTTTTGTACTTTAACTTTTTTCGGCTCGGCTTCTTTCGACGCCGATGCCGGCGACGCAGCACTCTCTCGCCCGCCAGCCACCGAGAAAAGGGTGCGCTCCGACCGGCCCCGCACCGCTCTTTCATGGCTCATTCGAAATTACTGTCTTTCGCTCTGACATGCCTTACCTAGGGTTAGGTTAGTATGCTTGCACGTTTGTACTTTAACTTTTTTTGGCTCGGCTTCTTTCGACGCCGATGCCGGCGACGCAGCACTCTCTCGCCCGCCAGCCACCTAGAAAAGGGTGCGCTCCGACCGGCCCCGCACCGCTCTTTCTTGGCTCATTCGAAATTACTGTCTTTCGCTCTGACATGCCTTACCTAGGGTTAGGTTAGTATGCTTGCACGTTTGTACTTTAACTTTTTTCGGCTCGGCTTCTTTCGACGCCGATGCCGGCGACGCAGCACTCTCTCGCCCGCCAGCCACCGAGAAAAGGGTGCGCTCCGACCGGCCCCGCACCGCTCTTTCATGGCTCATTCGAAATTACTGTCTTTCGCTCTGACATGCCTTACCTAGGGTTAGGTTAGTATGCTTGCACGTTTGTACTTTAACTTTTTTTGGCTCGGCTTCTTTCGACGCCGATGCCGGCGACGCAGCACTCTCTCGCCCGCCAGCCACCTAGAAAAGGGTGCGCTCCGACCGGCCCCGCACCGCTCTTTCTTGGCTCATTCGAAATTACTGTCTTTCGCTCTGACATGCCTTACCTAGGGTTAGGTTAGTATGCTTGCACGTTTGTACTTTAACTTTTTTTGGCTCGGCTTCTTTCGACGCCGATGCCGGCGACGCAGCACTCTCTCGCCCGCCAGCCACCGAGAAAAGGGTGCGCTCCGACCGGCCCCGCACCGCTCTTTCATGGCTCATTCGAGTTTACTGTCTTTCGCTCTGACATGCCTTACCTAGGGTTAGGTTAGTATGCTTGCACGTTTGTACTTTAACTTTTTTCGGCTCGGCTTCTTTCGACGCCGATGCCGGCGACGCAGCACTCTCTCGCCCGCCAGCCACCGAGAAAAGGGTGCGCTCCGACCGGCCCCGCACCGCTCTTTCATGGCTCATTCGAAATTACTGTCTTTCGCTCTGACATGCCTTACCTAGGGTTAGGTTAGTATGCTTGCACGTTTGTACTTTAACTTTTTTCGGCTCGGCTTCTTTCGACGCCGATGCCGGCGACGCAGCACTCTCTCGCCCGCCAGCCACCGAGAAAAGGGTGCGCTCCGACCGGCCCCGCACCGCTCTTTCATGGCTCATTCGAGTTTACTGTCTTTCGCTCTGACATGCCTTACCTAGGGTTAGGTTAGTATGCTTGCACGTTTGTACATTAACTTTTTTCGGCTCGGCTTCTTTCGACGCCGATGCCGGCGACGCAGCACTCTCTCGCCCGCCAGCCACCGAGAAAAGGGTGCGCTCCGACCGGCCCCGCACCGCTCTTTCTTGGCTCATTCGAAATTACTGTCTTTCGCTCTGACATGCCTTACCTAGGGTTAGGTTAGTATGCTTGCACGTTTGTACTTTAACTTTTTTTGGCTCGGCTTCTTTCGACGCCGATGCCGGCGACGCAGCACTCTCTCGCCCGCCAGCCACCTAGAAAAGGGTGCGCTCCGACCGGCCCCGCACCGCTCTTTCTTGGCTCATTCGAAATTACTGTCTTTCGCTCTGACATGCCTTACCTAGGGTTAGGTTAGTATGCTTGCACGTTTGTACTTTAACTTTTTTCGGCTCGGCTTCTTTCGACGCCGATGCCGGCGACGCAGCACTCTCTCGCCCGCCAGCCACCGAGAAAAGGGTGCGCTCCGACCGGCCCCGCACCGCTCTTTCATGGCTCATTCGAGTTTACTGTCTTTCGCTCTGACATGCCTTACCTAGGGTTAGGTTAGTATGCTTGCACGTTTGTACATTAACTTTTTTCGGCTCGGCTTCTTTCGACGCCGATGCCGGCGACGCAGCACTCTCTCGCCCGCCAGCCACCGAGAAAAGGGTGCGCTCCGACCGGCCCCGCACCGCTCTTTCTTGGCTCATTCGAAATTACTGTCTTTCGCTCTGACATGCCTTACCTAGGGTTAGGTTAGTATGCTTGCACGTTTGTACTTTAACTTTTTTCGGCTCGGCTTCTTTCGACGCCGATGCCGGCGACGCAGCACTCTCTCGCCCGCCAGCCACCGAGAAAAGGGTGCGCTCCGACCGGCC
>NW_027556581.1:105000-112500 GCF_964204865.1 Styela clava
CACGTTTGTACTTTAACTTTTTTTGGCTCGGCTTCTTTCGACGCCGATGCCGGCGACGCAGCACTCTCTCGCCCGCCAGCCACCGAGAAAAGGGTGCGCTCCGACCGGCCCCGCACCGCTCTTTCATGGCTCATTCGAAATTACTGTCTTTCGCTCTGACATGCCTTACCTAGGGTTAGGTTAGTATGCTTGCACGTTTGTACTTTAACTTTTTTCGGCTCGGCTTCTTTCGACGCCGATGCCGGCGACGCAGCACTCTCTCGCCCGCCAGCCACCGAGAAAAGGGTGCGCTCCGACCGGCCCCGCACCGCTCTTTCATGGCTCATTCGAGTTTACTGTCTTTCGCTCTGACATGCCTTACCTAGGGTTAGGTTAGTATGCTTGCACGTTTGTACTTTAACTTTTTTCGGCTCGGCTTCTTTCGACGCCGATGCCGGCGACGCAGCACTCTCTCGCCCGCCAGCCACCGAGAAAAGGGTGCGCTCCGACCGGCCCCGCACCGCTCTTTCTTGGCTCATTCGAAATTACTGTCTTTCGCTCTGACATGCCTTACCTAGGGTTAGGTTAGTATGCTTGCACGTTTGTACTTTAACTTTTTTCGGCTCGGCTTCTTTCGACGCCGATGCCGGCGACGCAGCACTCTCTCGCCCGCCAGCCACCGAGAAAAGGGTGCGCTCCGACCGGCCCCGCACCGCTCTTTCATGGCTCATTCGAAATTACTGTCTTTCGCTCTGACATGCCTTACCTAGGGTTAGGTTAGTATGCTTGCACGTTTGTACTTTAACTTTTTTTGGCTCGGCTTCTTTCGACGCCGATGCCGGCGACGCAGCACTCTCTCGCCAGCCACCTAGAAAAGGGTGCGCTCCGACCGGCCCCGCACCGCTCTTTCTTGGCTCATTCGAAATTACTGTCTTTCGCTCTGACATGCCTTACCTAGGGTTAGGTTAGTATGCTTGCACGTTTGTACTTTAACTTTTTTCGGCTCGGCTTCTTTCGACGCCGATGCCGGCGACGCAGCACTCTCTCGCCCGCCAGCCACCGAGAAAAGGGTGCGCTCCGACCGGCCCCGCACCGCTCTTTCATGGCTCATTCGAGTTTACTGTCTTTCGCTCTGACATGCCTTACCTAGGGTTAGGTTAGTATGCTTGCACGTTTGTACTTTAACTTTTTTTGGCTCGGCTTCTTTCGACGCCGATGCCGGCGACGCAGCACTCTCTCGCCCGCCAGCCACCGAGAAAAGAGTGCGCTCCGACCGGCCCCGCACCGCTCTTTCATGGCTCATTCGAAATTACTGTCTTTCGCTCTGACATGCCTTACCTAGGGTTAGGTTAGTATGCTTGCACGTTTGTACTTTAACTTTTTTCGGCTCGGCTTCTTTCGACGCCGATGCCGGCGACGCAGCACTCTCTCGCCCGCCAGCCACCGAGAAAAGGGTGCGCTCCGACCGGCCCCGCACCGCTCTTTCATGGCTCATTCGAGTTTACTGTCTTTCGCTCTGACATGCCTTACCTAGGGTTAGGTTAGTATGCTTGCACGTTTGTACTTTAACTTTTTTCGGCTCGGCTTCTTTCGACGCCGATGCCGGCGACGCAGCACTCTCTCGCCCGCCAGCCACCGAGAAAAGGGTGCGCTCCGACCGGCCCCGCACCGCTCTTTCTTGGCTCATTCGAAATTACTGTCTTTCGCTCTGACATGCCTTACCTAGGGTTAGGTTAGTATGCTTGCACGTTTGTACTTTAACTTTTTTCGGCTCGGCTTCTTTCGACGCCGATGCCGGCGACGCAGCACTCTCTCGCCCGCCAGCCACCGAGAAAAGGGTGCGCTCCGACCGGCCCCGCACCGCTCTTTCATGGCTCATTCGAAATTACTGTCTTTCGCTCTGACATGCCTTACCTAGGGTTAGGTTAGTATGCTTGCACGTTTGTACTTTAACTTTTTTTGGCTCGGCTTCTTTCGACGCCGATGCCGGCGACGCAGCACTCTCTCGCCCGCCAGCCACCTAGAAAAGGGTGCGCTCCGACCGGCCCCGCACCGCTCTTTCTTGGCTCATTCGAAATTACTGTCTTTCGCTCTGACATGCCTTACCTAGGGTTAGGTTAGTATGCTTGCACGTTTGTACTTTAACTTTTTTTGGCTCGGCTTCTTTCGACGCCGATGCCGGCGACGCAGCACTCTCTCGCCCGCCAGCCACCGAGAAAAGGGTGCGCTCCGACCGGCCCCGCACCGCTCTTTCATGGCTCATTCGAAATTACTGTCTTTCGCTCTGACATGCCTTACCTAGGGTTAGGTTAGTATGCTTGCACGTTTGTACTTTAACTTTTTTCGGCTCGGCTTCTTTCGACGCCGATGCCGGCGACGCAGCACTCTCTCGCCCGCCAGCCACCGAGAAAAGGGTGCGCTCCGACCGGCCCCGCACCGCTCTTTCTTGGCTCATTCGAAATTACTGTCTTTCGCTCTGACATGCCTTACCTAGGGTTAGGTTAGTATGCTTGCACTTTTGTACTTTAACTTTTTTCGGCTCGGCTTCTTTCGACGCCGATGCCGGCGACGCAGCACTCTCTCGCCCGCCAGCCACCGAGAAAAGGGTGCGCTCCGACCGGCCCCGCACCGCTCTTTCATGGCTCATTCGAAATTACTGTCTTTCGCTCTGACATGCCTTACCTAGGGTTAGGTTAGTATGCTTGCACGTTTGTACTTTAACTTTTTTTGGCTCGGCTTCTTTCGACGCCGATGCCGGCGACGCAGCACTCTCTCGCCCGCCAGCCACCTAGAAAAGGGTGCGCTCCGACCGGCCCCGCACCGCTCTTTCTTGGCTCATTCGAAATTACTGTCTTTCGCTCTGACATGCCTTACCTAGGGTTAGGTTAGTATGCTTGCACGTTTGTACTTTAACTTTTTTCGGCTCGGCTTCTTTCGACGCCGATGCCGGCGACGCAGCACTCTCTCGCCCGCCAGCCACCTAGAAAAGGGTGCGCTCCGACCGGCCCCGCACCGCTCTTTCTTGGCTCATTCGAAATTACTGTCTTTCGCTCTGACATGCCTTACCTAGGGTTAGGTTAGTATGCTTGCACGTTTGTACTTTAACTTTTTTTGGCTCGGCTTCTTTCGACGCCGATGCCGGCGACGCAGCACTCTCTCGCCCGCCAGCCACCGAGAAAAGGGTGCGCTCCGACCGGCCCCGCACCGCTCTTTCATGGCTCATTCGAGTTTACTGTCTTTCGCTCTGACATGCCTTACCTAGGGTTAGGTTAGTATGCTTGCACGTTTGTACTTTAACTTTTTTCGGCTCGGCTTCTTTCGACGCCGATGCCGGCGACGCAGCACTCTCTCGCCCGCCAGCCACCGAGAAAAGGGTGCGCTCCGACCGGCCCCGCACCGCTCTTTCATGGCTCATTCGAAATTACTGTCTTTCGCTCTGACATGCCTTACCTAGGGTTAGGTTAGTATGCTTGCACGTTTGTACTTTAACTTTTTTCGGCTCGGCTTCTTTCGACGCCGATGCCGGCGACGCAGCACTCTCTCGCCCGCCAGCCACCGAGAAAAGGGTGCGCTCCGACCGGCCCCGCACCGCTCTTTCATGGCTCATTCGAGTTTACTGTCTTTCGCTCTGACATGCCTTACCTAGGGTTAGGTTAGTATGCTTGCACGTTTGTACATTAACTTTTTTCGGCTCGGCTTCTTTCGACGCCGATGCCGGCGACGCAGCACTCTCTCGCCCGCCAGCCACCGAGAAAAGGGTGCGCTCCGACCGGCCCCGCACCGCTCTTTCTTGGCTCATTCGAAATTACTGTCTTTCGCTCTGACATGCCTTACCTAGGGTTAGGTTAGTATGCTTGCACGTTTGTACTTTAACTTTTTTTGGCTCGGCTTCTTTCGACGCCGATGCCGGCGACGCAGCACTCTCTCGCCCGCCAGCCACCTAGAAAAGGGTGCGCTCCGACCGGCCCCGCACCGCTCTTTCTTGGCTCATTCGAAATTACTGTCTTTCGCTCTGACATGCCTTACCTAGGGTTAGGTTAGTATGCTTGCACGTTTGTACTTTAACTTTTTTCGGCTCGGCTTCTTTCGACGCCGATGCCGGCGACGCAGCACTCTCTCGCCCGCCAGCCACCGAGAAAAGGGTGCGCTCCGACCGGCCCCGCACCGCTCTTTCATGGCTCATTCGAGTTTACTGTCTTTCGCTCTGACATGCCTTACCTAGGGTTAGGTTAGTATGCTTGCACGTTTGTACATTAACTTTTTTCGGCTCGGCTTCTTTCGACGCCGATGCCGGCGACGCAGCACTCTCTCGCCCGCCAGCCACCGAGAAAAGGGTGCGCTCCGACCGGCCCCGCACCGCTCTTTCTTGGCTCATTCGAAATTACTGTCTTTCGCTCTGACATGCCTTACCTAGGGTTAGGTTAGTATGCTTGCACGTTTGTACTTTAACTTTTTTCGGCTCGGCTTCTTTCGACGCCGATGCCGGCGACGCAGCACTCTCTCGCCCGCCAGCCACCGAGAAAAGGGTGCGCTCCGACCGGCCCCGCACCGCTCTTTCTTGGCTCATTCGAAATTACTGTCTTTCGCTCTGACATGCCTTACCTAGGGTTAGGTTAGTATGCTTGCACGTTTGTACTTTAACTTTTTTCGGCTCGGCTTCTTTCGACGCCGATGCCGGCGACGCAGCACTCTCTCGCCCGCCAGCCACCGAGAAAAGGGTGCGCTCCGACCGGCCCCGCACCGCTCTTTCATGGCTCATTCGAAATTACTGTCTTTCGCTCTGACATGCCTTACCTAGGGTTAGGTTAGTATGCTTGCACGTTTGTACTTTAACTTTTTTCGGCTCGGCTTCTTTCGACGCCGATGCCGGCGACGCAGCACTCTCTCGCCCGCCAGCCACCGAGAAAAGGGTGCGCTCCGACCGGCCCCGCACCGCTCTTTCATGGCTCATTCGAGTTTACTGTCTTTCGCTCTGACATGCCTTACCTAGGGTTAGGTTAGTATGCTTGCACGTTTGTACTTTAACTTTTTTCGGCTCGGCTTCTTTCGACGCCGATGCCGGCGACGCAGCACTCTCTCGCCCGCCAGCCACCGAGAAAAGGGTGCGCTCCGACCGGCCCCGCACCGCTCTTTCTTGGCTCATTCGAAATTACTGTCTTTCGCTCTGACATGCCTTACCTAGGGTTAGGTTAGTATGCTTGCACGTTTGTACTTTAACTTTTTTCGGCTCGGCTTCTTTCGACGCCGATGCCGGCGACGCAGCACTCTCTCGCCCGCCAGCCACCGAGAAAAGGGTGCGCTCCGACCGGCCCCGCACCGCTCTTTCATGGCTCATTCGAAATTACTGTCTTTCGCTCTGACATGCCTTACCTAGGGTTAGGTTAGTATGCTTGCACGTTTGTACTTTAACTTTTTTTGGCTCGGCTTCTTTCGACGCCGATGCCGGCGACGCAGCACTCTCTCGCCCGCCAGCCACCTAGAAAAGGGTGCGCTCCGACCGGCCCCGCACCGCTCTTTCTTGGCTCATTCGAAATTACTGTCTTTCGCTCTGACATGCCTTACCTAGGGTTAGGTTAGTATGCTTGCACGTTTGTACTTTAACTTTTTTTGGCTCGGCTTCTTTCGACGCCGATGCCGGCGACGCAGCACTCTCTCGCCCGCCAGCCACCGAGAAAAGGGTGCGCTCCGACCGGCCCCGCACCGCTCTTTCATGGCTCATTCGAAATTACTGTCTTTCGCTCTGACATGCCTTACCTAGGGTTAGGTTAGTATGCTTGCACGTTTGTACTTTAACTTTTTTCGGCTCGGCTTCTTTCGACGCCGATGCCGGCGACGCAGCACTCTCTCGCCCGCCAGCCACCGAGAAAAGGGTGCGCTCCGACCGGCCCCGCACCGCTCTTTCTTGGCTCATTCGAAATTACTGTCTTTCGCTCTGACATGCCTTACCTAGGGTTAGGTTAGTATGCTTGCACTTTTGTACTTTAACTTTTTTCGGCTCGGCTTCTTTCGACGCCGATGCCGGCGACGCAGCACTCTCTCGCCCGCCAGCCACCGAGAAAAGGGTGCGCTCCGACCGGCCCCGCACCGCTCTTTCATGGCTCATTCGAAATTACTGTCTTTCGCTCTGACATGCCTTACCTAGGGTAAGGTTAGTATGCTTGCACGTTTGTACTTTAACTTTTTTTGGCTCGGCTTCTTTCGACGCCGATGCCGGCGACGCAGCACTCTCTCGCCCGCCAGCCACCTAGAAAAGGGTGCGCTCCGACCGGCCCCGCACCGCTCTTTCTTGGCTCATTCGAAATTACTGTCTTTCGCTCTGACATGCCTTACCTAGGGTTAGGTTAGTATGCTTGCACGTTTGTACTTTAACTTTTTCGGCTCGGCTTCTTTCGACGCCGATGCCGGCGACGCAGCACTCTCTCGCCCGCCAGCCACCGAGAAAAGGGTGCGCTCCGACCGGCCCCGCACCGCTCTTTCATGGCTCATTCGAAATTACTGTCTTTCGCTCTGACATGCCTTACCTAGGGTTAGGTTAGTATGCTTGCACGTTTGTACTTTAACTTTTTTTGGCTCGGCTTCTTTCGACGCCGATGCCGGCGACGCAGCACTCTCTCGCCCGCCAGCCACCTAGAAAAGGGTGCGCTCCGACCGGCCCCGCACCGCTCTTTCTTGGCTCATTCGAAATTACTGTCTTTCGCTCTGACATGCCTTACCTAGGGTTAGGTTAGTATGCTTGCACGTTTGTACTTTAACTTTTTTTGGCTCGGCTTCTTTCGACGCCGATGCCGGCGACGCAGCACTCTCTCGCCCGCCAGCCACCGAGAAAAGGGTGCGCTCCGACCGGCCCCGCACCGCTCTTTCATGGCTCATTCGAGTTTACTGTCTTTCGCTCTGACATGCCTTACCTAGGGTTAGGTTAGTATGCTTGCACGTTTGTACTTTAACTTTTTTCGGCTCGGCTTCTTTCGACGCCGATGCCGGCGACGCAGCACTCTCTCGCCCGCCAGCCACCGAGAAAAGGGTGCGCTCCGACCGGCCCCGCACCGCTCTTTCTTGGCTCATTCGAAATTACTGTCTTTCGCTCTGACATGCCTTACCTAGGGTTAGGTTAGTATGCTTGCACGTTTGTACTTTAACTTTTTTCGGCTCGGCTTCTTTCGACGCCGATGCCGGCGACGCAGCACTCTCTCGCCCGCCAGCCACCGAGAAAAGGGTGCGCTCCGACCGGCCCCGCACCGCTCTTTCATGGCTCATTCGAGTTTACTGTCTTTCGCTCTGACATGCCTTACCTAGGGTTAGGTTAGTATGCTTGCACGTTTGTACATTAACTTTTTTCGGCTCGGCTTCTTTCGACGCCGATGCCGGCGACGCAGCACTCTCTCGCCCGCCAGCCACCGAGAAAAGGGTGCGCTCCGACCGGCCCCGCACCGCTCTTTCTTGGCTCATTCGAAATTACTGTCTTTCGCTCTGACATGCCTTACCTAGGGTTAGGTTAGTATGCTTGCACGTTTGTACTTTAAC
>NW_027556581.1:120000-125000 GCF_964204865.1 Styela clava
ACAATTAAGTGCGCGGTCGGCCGGGGCCTACCACCACTTTCGGTAATGATCCTTCCGCAGGTTCACCTACGGAAACCTTGTTACGACTTTTACTTCCTCTAAATGATCAAGTTTGATCGTCTTCTCGACACGCCGACGCGGCCGTTGCCAGCCGCGACGGGGCCGATCCAAGGATCTCACTAAACCATTCAATCGGTAGTAGCGACGGGCGGTGTGTACAAAGGGCAGGGACGTAATCAACGCAAGTTGATGACTTGCGCTTACTGGGAATTCCTCGTTCAAGGGAAACAATTGCAAGTCCCTATCCCAATCACGAATGAGGTTCAACGGGTTACCCGGACCTTTCGGCCTAGGTTAGACACTCGCTGCTTCACTCAGTGTAGCGCGCGTGCGGCCCCGGACATCTAAGGGCATCACAGACCTGTTATTGCTCAATCTCGTGTGGCTAAACGCCACTAGTCCCTCTAAGAAGTTAGACGCCGACCGAGAAGGTCGCGTAACTATTTAGCATGCCAGAGTCTCGTTCGTTATCGGAATTAACCAGACAAATCGCTCCACCAACTAAGAACGGCCATGCACCACCACCCACAGAATCAAGAAAGAGCTCTCAATCTGTCAATCCTACCTGTGTCCGGGCCGGGTGAGTTTCCCCGTGTTGAGTCAAATTAAGCCGCAGGCTCCACTCCTGGTGGTGCCCTTCCGTCAATTCCTTTAAGTTTCAGCTTTGCAACCATACTTCCCCCGGAACCCAAAGACTTTGGTTTCCCGGAAGCTGCCGGAAAGGTCGTCATGGTAACGCCTCCCGATCGCTAGTTGGCATCGTTTATAGTCAGAACTAGGACGGTATCTGATCGTCTTCGAACCTCTGACTTTCGCTCTTGATTAAAGAAAACATTCTTGGCGAATGCTTTCGCAGTAGTTCGTCTTCCGCCGATCCAAGAATTTCACCTCTAACGGCAGAGTACGGACGCCCCCGTCTGTCCCTCTTAATCATTACCTCGTGCTCCGAAAACCAACAAAATAGAACCGAGGTCCTATTCCATTATTCCATGCAACACTATGCAGGCGAACAGCCTGCTTTGAACACTCTAATTTTTTCAAAGTAAACTTATCGGCCACCGCCGACACTCAGTCAAGAGCACCGACGGAGAACCGAAGGTGAGGCGAACGCAACCAGTGACACGCCTTGCGACGGACCGGCGGCGCTCGCCCAAAATCCAACTACGAGCTTTTCAACCGCAACAACTTTAGCATACACTGTTGGAGCTGGAATTACCGCGGCTGCTGGCACCAGACTTGCCCTCCAATGGATACTCGTTAAGAGTTTTAGGATGTACTCATTCCAATTACAGGGCCTCGTTAGAGTCCTGTATTGTTATTTTTCGTCACTACCTCCCCGTGTCGGGAATGGGTAATTTGCGCGCCTGCTGCCTTCCTTGGATGTGGTAGCCGTTTCTCAGGCTCCCTCTCCGGAATCGAACCCTGATTCCCCGTTACCCGTTATCACAAAGGTAGGCACGTAGCGTACCTTCGACAGTTGATAGGGCAGACACTTGAATGATACGTCGTCGGTGCAGAGACCGTACGATCCGCGTGGTTATCCAGAGTCATCAAACGTCACAGGACGAACCCGGTCGGTTTTGATCTGATAAAAGCGCGCCTCCCGAAGTCGGCGCTTAATGCATGTATTAGCTCTAGAATTACCACAGTTATCCACTTCGCTTACGAGACCAAATAAACCAAGACTGATTTAATGAGCCATTCGCAGTTTCGCTTTACGAGAACTCGTACTTGCACCTGCATGGCTTAATCTTTGAGACAAGCATATCACTACTGGCAGGATCAACCAGATAGCTGCGACAGCTGCGCTCGGCCCTTGCTGGGCCGCCCGGCGCGTGCTCGTCGCATTCGTTTAAGACCGAGGCGATCGCCTGCGGCCGTACTCGGCTTCGACAGTCGCTGGCCGCGACGTCCACGCTCTCGCCGGCAGTGCCAGGCGGAGCGATTTGCGTTTTTTCTTTGCTCGCCCTCTCTCGGGCTCGATCCATTCAGTTTCGCACAAACAAGAGCTCTGCCGGCCGCCTGCAGCGGTGCCTAAAACCCGGGCATAACAATGCGACCGTTCTGCTAGGCCGACAAGCGCTCAAGCCAGACGCTCGATCGAACGCCCCCTACATATTAGTCGAGACAACGGCTCGCTCATTAGCATCGCGTTTGTACTTTAACTTTTTTCGGCTCGGCTTCTTTCGACGCCGATGCCGGCGACGCAGCACTCTCTCGCCCGCCAGCCACCTAGAAAAGGGTGCGCTCCGACCGGCCCCGCACCGCTCTTTCTTGGCTCATTCGAAATTACTGTCTTTCGCTCTGACATGCCTTACCTAGGGTTAGGTTAGTATGCTTGCACGTTTGTACTTTAACTTTTTTCGGCTCGGCTTCTTTCGACGCCGATGCCGGCGACGCAGCACTCTCTCGCCCGCCAGCCACCGAGAAAAGGGTGCGTTCCGACCGGCCCCGCACCGCTCTTTCATGGCTCATTCGAGTTTACTGTCTTTCGCTCTGACATGCCTTACCTAGGGTTAGGTTAGTATGCTTGCACGTTTGTACTTTAACTTTTTTTGGCTCGGCTTCTTTCGACGCCGATGCCGGCGACGCAGCACTCTCTCGCCCGCCAGCCACCGAGAAAAGGGTGCGCTCCGACCGGCCCCGCACCGCTCTTTCATGGCTCATTCGAAATTACTGTCTTTCGCTCTGACATGCCTTACCTAGGGTTAGGTTAGTATGCTTGCACGTTTGTACTTTAACTTTTTTCGGCTCGGCTTCTTTCGACGCCGATGCCGGCGACGCAGCACTCTCTCGCCCGCCAGCCACCGAGAAAAGGGTGCGCTCCGACCGGCCCCGCACCGCTCTTTCATGGCTCATTCGAGTTTACTGTCTTTCGCTCTGACATGCCTTACCTAGGGTTAGGTTAGTATGCTTGCACGTTTGTACTTTAACTTTTTTCGGCTCGGCTTCTTTCGACGCCGATGCCGGCGACGCAGCACTCTCTCGCCCGCCAGCCACCGAGAAAAGGGTGCGCTCCGACTGGCCCCGCACCGCTCTTTCTTGGCTCATTCGAAATTACTGTCTTTCGCTCTGACATGCCTTACCTAGGGTTAGGTTAGTATGCTTGCACGTTTGTACTTTAACTTTTTTCGGCTCGGCTTCTTTCGACGCCGATGCCGGCGACGCAGCACTCTCTCGCCCGCCAGCCACCGAGAAAAGGGTGCGCTCCGACCGGCCCCGCACCGCTCTTTCATGGCTCATTCGAAATTACTGTCTTTCGCTCTGACATGCCTTACCTAGGGTTAGGTTAGTATGCTTGCACGTTTGTACTTTAACTTTTTTTGGCTCGGCTTCTTTCGACGCCGATGCCGGCGACGCAGCACTCTCTCGCCCGCCAGCCACCTAGAAAAGGGTGCGCTCCGACCGGCCCCGCACCGCTCTTTCTTGGCTCATTCGAAATTACTGTCTTTCGCTCTGACATGCCTTACCTAGGGTTAGGTTAGTATGCTTGCACGTTTGTACTTTAACTTTTTTCGGCTCGGCTTCTTTCGACGCCGATGCCGGCGACGCAGCACTCTCTCGCCCGCCAGCCACCGAGAAAAGGGTGCGCTCCGACCGGCCCCGCACCGCTCTTTCATGGCTCATTCGAGTTTACTGTCTTTCGCTCTGACATGCCTTACCTAGGGTTAGGTTAGTATGCTTGCACGTTTGTACTTTAACTTTTTTTGGCTCGGCTTCTTTCGACGCCGATGCCGGCGACGCAGCACTCTCTCGCCCGCCAGCCACCGAGAAAAGGGTGCGCTCCGACCGGCCCCGCACCGCTCTTTCATGGCTCATTCGAAATTACTGTCTTTCGCTCTGACATGCCTTACCTAGGGTTAGGTTAGTATGCTTGCACGTTTGTACTTTAACTTTTTTCGGCTCGGCTTCTTTCGACGCCGATGCCGGCGACGCAGCACTCTCTCGCCCGCCAGCCACCGAGAAAAGGGTGCGCTCCGACCGGCCCCGCACCGCTCTTTCATGGCTCATTCGAGTTTACTGTCTTTCGCTCTGACATGCCTTACCTAGGGTTAGGTTAGTATGCTTGCACGTTTGTACTTTAACTTTTTTCGGCTCGGCTTCTTTCGACGCCGATGCCGGCGACGCAGCACTCTCTCGCCCGCCAGCCACCGAGAAAAGGGTGCGCTCCGACCGGCCCCGCACCGCTCTTTCTTGGCTCATTCGAAATTACTGTCTTTCGCTCTGACATGCCTTACCTAGGGTTAGGTTAGTATGCTTGCACGTTTGTACTTTAACTTTTTTCGGCTCGGCTTCTTTCGACGCCGATGCCGGCGACGCAGCACTCTCTCGCCCGCCAGCCACCGAGAAAAGGGTGCGCTCCGACCGGCCCCGCACCGCTCTTTCTTGGCTCATTCGAAATTACTGTCTTTCGCTCTGACATGCCTTACCTAGGGTTAGGTTAGTATGCTTGCACTTTTGTACTTTAACTTTTTTCGGCTCGGCTTCTTTCGACGCCGATGCCGGCGACGCAGCACTCTCTCGCCCGCCAGCCACCGAGAAAAGGGTGCGCTCCGACCGGCCCCGCACCGCTCTTTCATGGCTCATTCGAAATTACTGTCTTTCGCTCTGACATGCCTTACCTAGGGTTAGGTTAGTATGCTTGCACGTTTGTACTTTAACTTTTTTTGGCTCGGCTTCTTTCGACGCCGATGCCGGCGACGCAGCACTCTCTCGCCCGCCAGCCACCTAGAAAAGGGTGCGCTCCGACCGGCCCCGCACCGCTCTTTCTTGGCTCATTCGAAATTACTGTCTTTCGCTCTGACATGCCTTACCTAGGGTTAGGTTAGTATGCTTGCACGTTTGTACTTTAACTTTTTTCGGCTCGGCTTCTTTCGACGCCGATGCCGGCGACGCAGCACTCTCTCGCCCGCCAGCCACCGAGAAAAGGGTGCGCTCCG
>NW_027556581.1:132500-140000 GCF_964204865.1 Styela clava
AAATTAAGCCGCAGGCTCCACTCCTGGTGGTGCCCTTCCGTCAATTCCTTTAAGTTTCAGCTTTGCAACCATACTTCCCCCGGAACCCAAAGACTTTGGTTTCCCGGAAGCTGCCGGAAAGGTCGTCATGGTAACGCCTCCCGATCGCTAGTTGGCATCGTTTATAGTCAGAACTAGGACGGTATCTGATCGTCTTCGAACCTCTGACTTTCGCTCTTGATTAAAGAAAACATTCTTGGCGAATGCTTTCGCAGTAGTTCGTCTTCCGCCGATCCAAGAATTTCACCTCTAACGGCAGAGTACGGACGCCCCCGTCTGTCCCTCTTAATCATTACCTCGTGCTCCGAAAACCAACAAAATAGAACCGAGGTCCTATTCCATTATTCCATGCAACACTATGCAGGCGAACAGCCTGCTTTGAACACTCTAATTTTTTCAAAGTAAACTTATCGGCCACCGCCGACACTCAGTCAAGAGCACCGACGGAGAACCGAAGGTGAGGCGAACGCAACCAGTGACACGCCTTGCGACGGACCGGCGGCGCTCGCCCAAAATCCAACTACGAGCTTTTCAACCGCAACAACTTTAGCATACACTGTTGGAGCTGGAATTACCGCGGCTGCTGGCACCAGACTTGCCCTCCAATGGATACTCGTTAAGAGTTTTAGGATGTACTCATTCCAATTACAGGGCCTCGTTAGAGTCCTGTATTGTTATTTTTCGTCACTACCTCCCCGTGTCGGGAATGGGTAATTTGCGCGCCTGCTGCCTTCCTTGGATGTGGTAGCCGTTTCTCAGGCTCCCTCTCCGGAATCGAACCCTGATTCCCCGTTACCCGTTATCACAAAGGTAGGCACGTAGCGTACCTTCGACAGTTGATAGGGCAGACACTTGAATGATACGTCGTCGGTGCAGAGACCGTACGATCCGCGTGGTTATCCAGAGTCATCAAACGTCACAGGACGAACCCGGTCGGTTTTGATCTGATAAAAGCGCGCCTCCCGAAGTCGGCGCTTAATGCATGTATTAGCTCTAGAATTACCACAGTTATCCACTTCGCTTACGAGACCAAATAAACCAAGACTGATTTAATGAGCCATTCGCAGTTTCGCTTTACGAGAACTCGTACTTGCACCTGCATGGCTTAATCTTTGAGACAAGCATATCACTACTGGCAGGATCAACCAGATAGCTGCGACAGCTGCGCTCGGCCCTTGCTGGGCCGCCCGGCGCGTGCTCGTCGCATTCGTTTAAGACCGAGGCGATCGCCTGCGGCCGTACTCGGCTTCGACAGTCGCTGGCCGCGACGTCCACGCTCTCGCCGGCAGTGCCAGGCGGAGCGATTTGCGTTTTTTCTTTGCTCGCCCTCTCTCGGGCTCGATCCATTCAGTTTCGCACAAACAAGAGCTCTGCCGGCCGCCTGCAGCGGTGCCTAAAACCCGGGCATAACAATGCGACCGTTCTGCTAGGCCGACAAGCGCTCAAGCCAGACGCTCGATCGAACGCCCCCTACATATTAGTCGAGACAACGGCTCGCTCATTAGCATCGCGTTTGTACTTTAACTTTTTTCGGCTCGGCTTCTTTCGACGCCGATGCCGGCGACGCAGCACTCTCTCGCCCGCCAGCCACCGAGAAAAGGGTGCGCTCCGACCGGCCCCGCACCGCTCTTTCTTGGCTCATTCGAAATTACTGTCTTTCGCTCTGACATGCCTTACCTAGGGTTAGGTTAGTATGCTTGCACGTTTGTACTTTAACTTTTTTCGGCTCGGCTTCTTTCGACGCCGATGCCGGCGACGCAGCACTCTCTCGCCCGCCAGCCACCGAGAAAAGGGTGCGCTCCGACCGGCCCCGCACCGCTCTTTCATGGCTCATTCGAAATTACTGTCTTTCGCTCTGACATGCCTTACCTAGGGTTAGGTTAGTATGCTTGCACGTTTGTACTTTAACTTTTTTTGGCTCGGCTTCTTTCGACGCCGATGCCGGCGACGCAGCACTCTCTCGCCCGCCAGCCACCTAGAAAAGGGTGCGCTCCGACCGGCCCCGCACCGCTCTTTCTTGGCTCATTCGAAATTACTGTCTTTCGCTCTGACATGCCTTACCTAGGGTTAGGTTAGTATGCTTGCACGTTTGTACTTTAACTTTTTTCGGCTCGGCTTCTTTCGACGCCGATGCCGGCGACGCAGCACTCTCTCGCCCGCCAGCCACCGAGAAAAGGGTGCGCTCCGACCGGCCCCGCACCGCTCTTTCATGGCTCATTCGAGTTTACTGTCTTTCGCTCTGACATGCCTTACCTAGGGTTAGGTTAGTATGCTTGCACGTTTGTACTTTAACTTTTTTTGGCTCGGCTTCTTTCGACGCCGATGCCGGCGACGCAGCACTCTCTCGCCCGCCAGCCACCGAGAAAAGGGTGCGCTCCGACCGGCCCCGCACCGCTCTTTCATGGCTCATTCGAAATTACTGTCTTTCGCTCTGACATGCCTTACCTAGGGTTAGGTTAGTATGCTTGCACGTTTGTACTTTAACTTTTTTCGGCTCGGCTTCTTTCGACGCCGATGCCGGCGACGCAGCACTCTCTCGCCCGCCAGCCACCGAGAAAAGGGTGCGCTCCGACCGGCCCCGCACCGCTCTTTCATGGCTCATTCGAGTTTACTGTCTTTCGCTCTGACATGCCTTACCTAGGGTTAGGTTAGTATGCTTGCACGTTTGTACTTTAACTTTTTTCGGCTCGGCTTCTTTCGACGCCGATGCCGGCGACGCAGCACTCTCTCGCCCGCCAGCCACCGAGAAAAGGGTGCGCTCCGACCGGCCCCGCACCGCTCTTTCTTGGCTCATTCGAAATTACTGTCTTTCGCTCTGACATGCCTTACCTAGGGTTAGGTTAGTATGCTTGCACGTTTGTACTTTAACTTTTTTCGGCTCGGCTTCTTTCGACGCCGATGCCGGCGACGCAGCACTCTCTCGCCCGCCAGCCACCGAGAAAAGGGTGCGCTCCGACCGGCCCCGCACCGCTCTTTCATGGCTCATTCGAAATTACTGTCTTTCGCTCTGACATGCCTTACCTAGGGTTAGGTTAGTATGCTTGCACGTTTGTACTTTAACTTTTTTTGGCTCGGCTTCTTTCGACGCCGATGCCGGCGACGCAGCACTCTCTCGCCCGCCAGCCACCTAGAAAAGGGTGCGCTCCGACCGGCCCCGCACCGCTCTTTCTTGGCTCATTCGAAATTACTGTCTTTCGCTCTGACATGCCTTACCTAGGGTTAGGTTAGTATGCTTGCACGTTTGTACTTTAACTTTTTTTGGCTCGGCTTCTTTCGACGCCGATGCCGGCGACGCAGCACTCTCTCGCCCGCCAGCCACCGAGAAAAGGGTGCGCTCCGACCGGCCCCGCACCGCTCTTTCATGGCTCATTCGAAATTACTGTCTTTCGCTCTGACATGCCTTACCTAGGGTTAGGTTAGTATGCTTGCACGTTTGTACTTTAACTTTTTTCGGCTCGGCTTCTTTCGACGCCGATGCCGGCGACGCAGCACTCTCTCGCCCGCCAGCCACCGAGAAAAGGGTGCGCTCCGACCGGCCCCGCACCGCTCTTTCTTGGCTCATTCGAAATTACTGTCTTTCGCTCTGACATGCCTTACCTAGGGTTAGGTTAGTATGCTTGCACTTTTGTACTTTAACTTTTTTCGGCTCGGCTTCTTTCGACGCCGATGCCGGCGACGCAGCACTCTCTCGCCCGCCAGCCACCGAGAAAAGGGTGCGCTCCGACCGGCCCCGCACCGCTCTTTCATGGCTCATTCGAAATTACTGTCTTTCGCTCTGACATGCCTTACCTAGGGTTAGGTTAGTATGCTTGCACGTTTGTACTTTAACTTTTTTTGGCTCGGCTTCTTTCGACGCCGATGCCGGCGACGCAGCACTCTCTCGCCCGCCAGCCACCTAGAAAAGGGTGCGCTCCGACCGGCCCCGCACCGCTCTTTCTTGGCTCATTCGAAATTACTGTCTTTCGCTCTGACATGCCTTACCTAGGGTTAGGTTAGTATGCTTGCACGTTTGTACTTTAACTTTTTTCGGCTCGGCTTCTTTCGACGCCGATGCCGGCGACGCAGCACTCTCTCGCCCGCCAGCCACCGAGAAAAGGGTGCGCTCCGACCGGCCCCGCACCGCTCTTTCATGGCTCATTCGAAATTACTGTCTTTCGCTCTGACATGCCTTACCTAGGGTTAGGTTAGTATGCTTGCACGTTTGTACTTTAACTTTTTTTGGCTCGGCTTCTTTCGACGCCGATGCCGGCGACGCAGCACTCTCTCGCCCGCCAGCCACCTAGAAAAGGGTGCGCTCCGACCGGCCCCGCACCGCTCTTTCTTGGCTCATTCGAAATTACTGTCTTTCGCTCTGACATGCCTTACCTAGGGTTAGGTTAGTATGCTTGCACGTTTGTACTTTAACTTTTTTTGGCTCGGCTTCTTTCGACGCCGATGCCGGCGACGCAGCACTCTCTCGCCCGCCAGCCACCGAGAAAAGGGTGCGCTCCGACCGGCCCCGCACCGCTCTTTCATGGCTCATTCGAGTTTACTGTCTTTCGCTCTGACATGCCTTACCTAGGGTTAGGTTAGTATGCTTGCACGTTTGTACTTTAACTTTTTTCGGCTCGGCTTCTTTCGACGCCGATGCCGGCGACGCAGCACTCTCTCGCCCGCCAGCCACCGAGAAAAGGGTGCGCTCCGACCGGCCCCGCACCGCTCTTTCATGGCTCATTCGAAATTACTGTCTTTCGCTCTGACATGCCTTACCTAGGGTTAGGTTAGTATGCTTGCACGTTTGTACTTTAACTTTTTTCGGCTCGGCTTCTTTCGACGCCGATGCCGGCGACGCAGCACTCTCTCGCCCGCCAGCCACCGAGAAAAGGGTGCGCTCCGACCGGCCCCGCACCGCTCTTTCATGGCTCATTCGAGTTTACTGTCTTTCGCTCTGACATGCCTTACCTAGGGTTAGGTTAGTATGCTTGCACGTTTGTACATTAACTTTTTTCGGCTCGGCTTCTTTCGACGCCGATGCCGGCGACGCAGCACTCTCTCGCCCGCCAGCCACCGAGAAAAGGGTGCGCTCCGACCGGCCCCGCACCGCTCTTTCTTGGCTCATTCGAAATTACTGTCTTTCGCTCTGACATGCCTTACCTAGGGTTAGGTTAGTATGCTTGCACGTTTGTACTTTAACTTTTTTTGGCTCGGCTTCTTTCGACGCCGATGCCGGCGACGCAGCACTCTCTCGCCCGCCAGCCACCTAGAAAAGGGTGCGCTCCGACCGGCCCCGCACCGCTCTTTCTTGGCTCATTCGAAATTACTGTCTTTCGCTCTGACATGCCTTACCTAGGGTTAGGTTAGTATGCTTGCACGTTTGTACTTTAACTTTTTTCGGCTCGGCTTCTTTCGACGCCGATGCCGGCGACGCAGCACTCTCTCGCCCGCCAGCCACCGAGAAAAGGGTGCGCTCCGACCGGCCCCGCACCGCTCTTTCATGGCTCATTCGAGTTTACTGTCTTTCGCTCTGACATGCCTTACCTAGGGTTAGGTTAGTATGCTTGCACGTTTGTACATTAACTTTTTTCGGCTCGGCTTCTTTCGACGCCGATGCCGGCGACGCAGCACTCTCTCGCCCGCCAGCCACCGAGAAAAGGGTGCGCTCCGACCGGCCCCGCACCGCTCTTTCTTGGCTCATTCGAAATTACTGTCTTTCGCTCTGACATGCCTTACCTAGGGTTAGGTTAGTATGCTTGCACGTTTGTACTTTAACTTTTTTCGGCTCGGCTTCTTTCGACGCCGATGCCGGCGACGCAGCACTCTCTCGCCCGCCAGCCACCGAGAAAAGGGTGCGCTCCGACCGGCCCCGCACCGCTCTTTCTTGGCTCATTCGAAATTACTGTCTTTCGCTCTGACATGCCTTACCTAGGGTTAGGTTAGTATGCTTGCACGTTTGTACTTTAACTTTTTTCGGCTCGGCTTCTTTCGACGCCGATGCCGGCGACGCAGCACTCTCTCGCCCGCCAGCCACCGAGAAAAGGGTGCGCTCCGACCGGCCCCGCACCGCTCTTTCATGGCTCATTCGAAATTACTGTCTTTCGCTCTGACATGCCTTACCTAGGGTTAGGTTAGTATGCTTGCACGTTTGTACTTTAACTTTTTTCGGCTCGGCTTCTTTCGACGCCGATGCCGGCGACGCAGCACTCTCTCGCCCGCCAGCCACCGAGAAAAGGGTGCGCTCCGACCGGCCCCGCACCGCTCTTTCATGGCTCATTCGAGTTTACTGTCTTTCGCTCTGACATGCCTTACCTAGGGTTAGGTTAGTATGCTTGCACGTTTGTACTTTAACTTTTTTCGGCTCGGCTTCTTTCGACGCCGATGCCGGCGACGCAGCACTCTCTCGCCCGCCAGCCACCGAGAAAAGGGTGCGCTCCGACCGGCCCCGCACCGCTCTTTCTTGGCTCATTCGAAATTACTGTCTTTCGCTCTGACATGCCTTACCTAGGGTTAGGTTAGTATGCTTGCACGTTTGTACTTTAACTTTTTTCGGCTCGGCTTCTTTCGACGCCGATGCCGGCGACGCAGCACTCTCTCGCCCGCCAGCCACCGAGAAAAGGGTGCGCTCCGACCGGCCCCGCACCGCTCTTTCATGGCTCATTCGAAATTACTGTCTTTCGCTCTGACATGCCTTACCTAGGGTTAGGTTAGTATGCTTGCACGTTTGTACTTTAACTTTTTTTGGCTCGGCTTCTTTCGACGCCGATGCCGGCGATGCAGCACTCTCTCGCCCGCCAGCCACCTAGAAAAGGGTGCGCTCCGACCGGCCCCGCACCGCTCTTTCTTGGCTCATTCGAAATTACTGTCTTTCGCTCTGACATGCCTTACCTAGGGTTAGGTTAGTATGCTTGCACGTTTGTACTTTAACTTTTTTTGGCTCGGCTTCTTTCGACGCCGATGCCGGCGACGCAGCACTCTCTCGCCCGCCAGCCACCGAGAAAAGGGTGCGCTCCGACCGGCCCCGCACCGCTCTTTCATGGCTCATTCGAGTTTACTGTCTTTCGCTCTGACATGCCTTACCTAGGGTTAGGTTAGTATGCTTGCACGTTTGTACTTTAACTTTTTTTGGCTCGGCTTCTTTCGACGCCGATGCCGGCGACGCAGCATTCTCTCGCCCGCCAGCCACCGAGAAAAGGGTGCGCTCCGACCGGCCCCGCACCGCTCTTTCATGGCTCATTCGAAATTACTGTCTTTCGCTCTGACATGCCTTACCTAGGGTTAGGTTAGTATGCTTGCACGTTTGTACTTTAACTTTTTTCGGCTCGGCTTCTTTCGACGCCGATGCCGGCGACGCAGCACTCTCTCGCCCGCCAGCCACCGAGAAAAGGGTGCGCTCCGACCGGCCCCGCACCGCTCTTTCATGGCTCATTCGAGTTTACTGTCTTTCGCTCTGACATGCCTTACCTAGGGTTAGGTTAGTATGCTTGC
>NW_027556581.1:147500-157500 GCF_964204865.1 Styela clava
TCCACTTCGCTTACGAGACCAAATAAACCAAGACTGATTTAATGAGCCATTCGCAGTTTCGCTTTACGAGAACTCGTACTTGCACCTGCATGGCTTAATCTTTGAGACAAGCATATCACTACTGGCAGGATCAACCAGATAGCTGCGACAGCTGCGCTCGGCCCTTGCTGGGCCGCCCGGCGCGTGCTCGTCGCATTCGTTTAAGACCGAGGCGATCGCCTGCGGCCGTACTCGGCTTCGACAGTCGCTGGCCGCGACGTCCACGCTCTCGCCGGCAGTGCCAGGCGGAGCGATTTGCGTTTTTTCTTTGCTCGCCCTCTCTCGGGCTCGATCCATTCAGTTTCGCACAAACAAGAGCTCTGCCGGCCGCCTGCAGCGGTGCCTAAAACCCGGGCATAACAATGCGACCGTTCTGCTAGGCCGACAAGCGCTCAAGCCAGACGCTCGATCGAACGCCCCCTACATATTAGTCGAGACAACGGCTCGCTCATTAGCATCGCGTTTGTACTTTAACTTTTTTCGGCTCGGCTTCTTTCGACGCCGATGCCGGCGACGCAGCACTCTCTCGCCCGCCAGCCACCTAGAAAAGGGTGCGCTCCGACCGGCCCCGCACCGCTCTTTCTTGGCTCATTCGAAATTACTGTCTTTCGCTCTGACATGCCTTACCTAGGGTTAGGTTAGTATGCTTGCACGTTTGTACTTTAACTTTTTTCGGCTCGGCTTCTTTCGACGCCGATGCCGGCGACGCAGCACTCTCTCGCCCGCCAGCCACCGAGAAAAGGGTGCGCTCCGACCGGCCCCGCACCGCTCTTTCATGGCTCATTCGAGTTTACTGTCTTTCGCTCTGACATGCCTTACCTAGGGTTAGGTTAGTATGCTTGCACGTTTGTACTTTAACTTTTTTTGGCTCGGCTTCTTTCGACGCCGATGCCGGCGACGCAGCACTCTCTCGCCCGCCAGCCACCGAGAAAAGGGTGCGCTCCGACCGGCCCCGCACCGCTCTTTCATGGCTCATTCGAAATTACTGTCTTTCGCTCTGACATGCCTTACCTAGGGTTAGGTTAGTATGCTTGCACGTTTGTACTTTAACTTTTTTCGGCTCGGCTTCTTTCGACGCCGATGCCGGCGACGCAGCACTCTCTCGCCCGCCAGCCACCGAGAAAAGGGTGCGCTCCGACCGGCCCCGCACCGCTCTTTCATGGCTCATTCGAGTTTACTGTCTTTCGCTCTGACATGCCTTACCTAGGGTTAGGTTAGTATGCTTGCACGTTTGTACTTTAACTTTTTTCGGCTCGGCTTCTTTCGACGCCGATGCCGGCGACGCAGCACTCTCTCGCCCGCCAGCCACCGAGAAAAGGGTGCGCTCCGACCGGCCCCGCACCGCTCTTTCTTGGCTCATTCGAAATTACTGTCTTTCGCTCTGACATGCCTTACCTAGGGTTAGGTTAGTATGCTTGCACGTTTGTACTTTAACTTTTTTCGGCTCGGCTTCTTTCGACGCCGATGCCGGCGACGCAGCACTCTCTCGCCCGCCAGCCACCGAGAAAAGGGTGCGCTCCGACCGGCCCCGCACCGCTCTTTCATGGCTCATTCGAAATTACTGTCTTTCGCTCTGACATGCCTTACCTAGGGTTAGGTTAGTATGCTTGCACGTTTGTACTTTAACTTTTTTTGGCTCGGCTTCTTTCGACGCCGATGCCGGCGACGCAGCACTCTCTCGCCAGCCACCTAGAAAAGGGTGCGCTCCGACCGGCCCCGCACCGCTCTTTCTTGGCTCATTCGAAATTACTGTCTTTCGCTCTGACATGCCTTACCTAGGGTTAGGTTAGTATGCTTGCACGTTTGTACTTTAACTTTTTTCGGCTCGGCTTCTTTCGACGCCGATGCCGGCGACGCAGCACTCTCTCGCCCGCCAGCCACCGAGAAAAGGGTGCGCTCCGACCGGCCCCGCACCGCTCTTTCATGGCTCATTCGAGTTTACTGTCTTTCGCTCTGACATGCCTTACCTAGGGTTAGGTTAGTATGCTTGCACGTTTGTACTTTAACTTTTTTTGGCTCGGCTTCTTTCGACGCCGATGCCGGCGACGCAGCACTCTCTCGCCCGCCAGCCACCGAGAAAAGAGTGCGCTCCGACCGGCCCCGCACCGCTCTTTCATGGCTCATTCGAAATTACTGTCTTTCGCTCTGACATGCCTTACCTAGGGTTAGGTTAGTATGCTTGCACGTTTGTACTTTAACTTTTTTCGGCTCGGCTTCTTTCGACGCCGATGCCGGCGACGCAGCACTCTCTCGCCCGCCAGCCACCGAGAAAAGGGTGCGCTCCGACCGGCCCCGCACCGCTCTTTCATGGCTCATTCGAGTTTACTGTCTTTCGCTCTGACATGCCTTACCTAGGGTTAGGTTAGTATGCTTGCACGTTTGTACTTTAACTTTTTTCGGCTCGGCTTCTTTCGACGCCGATGCCGGCGACGCAGCACTCTCTCGCCCGCCAGCCACCGAGAAAAGGGTGCGCTCCGACCGGCCCCGCACCGCTCTTTCTTGGCTCATTCGAAATTACTGTCTTTCGCTCTGACATGCCTTACCTAGGGTTAGGTTAGTATGCTTGCACGTTTGTACTTTAACTTTTTTCGGCTCGGCTTCTTTCGACGCCGATGCCGGCGACGCAGCACTCTCTCGCCCGCCAGCCACCGAGAAAAGGGTGCGCTCCGACCGGCCCCGCACCGCTCTTTCATGGCTCATTCGAAATTACTGTCTTTCGCTCTGACATGCCTTACCTAGGGTTAGGTTAGTATGCTTGCACGTTTGTACTTTAACTTTTTTTGGCTCGGCTTCTTTCGACGCCGATGCCGGCGACGCAGCACTCTCTCGCCCGCCAGCCACCTAGAAAAGGGTGCGCTCCGACCGGCCCCGCACCGCTCTTTCTTGGCTCATTCGAAATTACTGTCTTTCGCTCTGACATGCCTTACCTAGGGTTAGGTTAGTATGCTTGCACGTTTGTACTTTAACTTTTTTTGGCTCGGCTTCTTTCGACGCCGATGCCGGCGACGCAGCACTCTCTCGCCCGCCAGCCACCGAGAAAAGGGTGCGCTCCGACCGGCCCCGCACCGCTCTTTCATGGCTCATTCGAAATTACTGTCTTTCGCTCTGACATGCCTTACCTAGGGTTAGGTTAGTATGCTTGCACGTTTGTACTTTAACTTTTTTCGGCTCGGCTTCTTTCGACGCCGATGCCGGCGACGCAGCACTCTCTCGCCCGCCAGCCACCGAGAAAAGGGTGCGCTCCGACCGGCCCCGCACCGCTCTTTCTTGGCTCATTCGAAATTACTGTCTTTCGCTCTGACATGCCTTACCTAGGGTTAGGTTAGTATGCTTGCACTTTTGTACTTTAACTTTTTTCGGCTCGGCTTCTTTCGACGCCGATGCCGGCGACGCAGCACTCTCTCGCCCGCCAGCCACCGAGAAAAGGGTGCGCTCCGACCGGCCCCGCACCGCTCTTTCATGGCTCATTCGAAATTACTGTCTTTCGCTCTGACATGCCTTACCTAGGGTTAGGTTAGTATGCTTGCACGTTTGTACTTTAACTTTTTTTGGCTCGGCTTCTTTCGACGCCGATGCCGGCGACGCAGCACTCTCTCGCCCGCCAGCCACCTAGAAAAGGGTGCGCTCCGACCGGCCCCGCACCGCTCTTTCTTGGCTCATTCGAAATTACTGTCTTTCGCTCTGACATGCCTTACCTAGGGTTAGGTTAGTATGCTTGCACGTTTGTACTTTAACTTTTTTCGGCTCGGCTTCTTTCGACGCCGATGCCGGCGACGCAGCACTCTCTCGCCCGCCAGCCACCTAGAAAAGGGTGCGCTCCGACCGGCCCCGCACCGCTCTTTCTTGGCTCATTCGAAATTACTGTCTTTCGCTCTGACATGCCTTACCTAGGGTTAGGTTAGTATGCTTGCACGTTTGTACTTTAACTTTTTTTGGCTCGGCTTCTTTCGACGCCGATGCCGGCGACGCAGCACTCTCTCGCCCGCCAGCCACCGAGAAAAGGGTGCGCTCCGACCGGCCCCGCACCGCTCTTTCATGGCTCATTCGAGTTTACTGTCTTTCGCTCTGACATGCCTTACCTAGGGTTAGGTTAGTATGCTTGCACGTTTGTACTTTAACTTTTTTCGGCTCGGCTTCTTTCGACGCCGATGCCGGCGACGCAGCACTCTCTCGCCCGCCAGCCACCGAGAAAAGGGTGCGCTCCGACCGGCCCCGCACCGCTCTTTCATGGCTCATTCGAAATTACTGTCTTTCGCTCTGACATGCCTTACCTAGGGTTAGGTTAGTATGCTTGCACGTTTGTACTTTAACTTTTTTCGGCTCGGCTTCTTTCGACGCCGATGCCGGCGACGCAGCACTCTCTCGCCCGCCAGCCACCGAGAAAAGGGTGCGCTCCGACCGGCCCCGCACCGCTCTTTCATGGCTCATTCGAGTTTACTGTCTTTCGCTCTGACATGCCTTACCTAGGGTTAGGTTAGTATGCTTGCACGTTTGTACATTAACTTTTTTCGGCTCGGCTTCTTTCGACGCCGATGCCGGCGACGCAGCACTCTCTCGCCCGCCAGCCACCGAGAAAAGGGTGCGCTCCGACCGGCCCCGCACCGCTCTTTCTTGGCTCATTCGAAATTACTGTCTTTCGCTCTGACATGCCTTACCTAGGGTTAGGTTAGTATGCTTGCACGTTTGTACTTTAACTTTTTTTGGCTCGGCTTCTTTCGACGCCGATGCCGGCGACGCAGCACTCTCTCGCCCGCCAGCCACCTAGAAAAGGGTGCGCTCCGACCGGCCCCGCACCGCTCTTTCTTGGCTCATTCGAAATTACTGTCTTTCGCTCTGACATGCCTTACCTAGGGTTAGGTTAGTATGCTTGCACGTTTGTACTTTAACTTTTTTCGGCTCGGCTTCTTTCGACGCCGATGCCGGCGACGCAGCACTCTCTCGCCCGCCAGCCACCGAGAAAAGGGTGCGCTCCGACCGGCCCCGCACCGCTCTTTCATGGCTCATTCGAGTTTACTGTCTTTCGCTCTGACATGCCTTACCTAGGGTTAGGTTAGTATGCTTGCACGTTTGTACATTAACTTTTTTCGGCTCGGCTTCTTTCGACGCCGATGCCGGCGACGCAGCACTCTCTCGCCCGCCAGCCACCGAGAAAAGGGTGCGCTCCGACCGGCCCCGCACCGCTCTTTCTTGGCTCATTCGAAATTACTGTCTTTCGCTCTGACATGCCTTACCTAGGGTTAGGTTAGTATGCTTGCACGTTTGTACTTTAACTTTTTTCGGCTCGGCTTCTTTCGACGCCGATGCCGGCGACGCAGCACTCTCTCGCCCGCCAGCCACCGAGAAAAGGGTGCGCTCCGACCGGCCCCGCACCGCTCTTTCTTGGCTCATTCGAAATTACTGTCTTTCGCTCTGACATGCCTTACCTAGGGTTAGGTTAGTATGCTTGCACGTTTGTACTTTAACTTTTTTCGGCTCGGCTTCTTTCGACGCCGATGCCGGCGACGCAGCACTCTCTCGCCCGCCAGCCACCGAGAAAAGGGTGCGCTCCGACCGGCCCCGCACCGCTCTTTCATGGCTCATTCGAAATTACTGTCTTTCGCTCTGACATGCCTTACCTAGGGTTAGGTTAGTATGCTTGCACGTTTGTACTTTAACTTTTTTCGGCTCGGCTTCTTTCGACGCCGATGCCGGCGACGCAGCACTCTCTCGCCCGCCAGCCACCGAGAAAAGGGTGCGCTCCGACCGGCCCCGCACCGCTCTTTCATGGCTCATTCGAGTTTACTGTCTTTCGCTCTGACATGCCTTACCTAGGGTTAGGTTAGTATGCTTGCACGTTTGTACTTTAACTTTTTTCGGCTCGGCTTCTTTCGACGCCGATGCCGGCGACGCAGCACTCTCTCGCCCGCCAGCCACCGAGAAAAGGGTGCGCTCCGACCGGCCCCGCACCGCTCTTTCTTGGCTCATTCGAAATTACTGTCTTTCGCTCTGACATGCCTTACCTAGGGTTAGGTTAGTATGCTTGCACGTTTGTACTTTAACTTTTTTCGGCTCGGCTTCTTTCGACGCCGATGCCGGCGACGCAGCACTCTCTCGCCCGCCAGCCACCGAGAAAAGGGTGCGCTCCGACCGGCCCCGCACCGCTCTTTCATGGCTCATTCGAAATTACTGTCTTTCGCTCTGACATGCCTTACCTAGGGTTAGGTTAGTATGCTTGCACGTTTGTACTTTAACTTTTTTTGGCTCGGCTTCTTTCGACGCCGATGCCGGCGACGCAGCACTCTCTCGCCCGCCAGCCACCTAGAAAAGGGTGCGCTCCGACCGGCCCCGCACCGCTCTTTCTTGGCTCATTCGAAATTACTGTCTTTCGCTCTGACATGCCTTACCTAGGGTTAGGTTAGTATGCTTGCACGTTTGTACTTTAACTTTTTTTGGCTCGGCTTCTTTCGACGCCGATGCCGGCGACGCAGCACTCTCTCGCCCGCCAGCCACCGAGAAAAGGGTGCGCTCCGACCGGCCCCGCACCGCTCTTTCATGGCTCATTCGAAATTACTGTCTTTCGCTCTGACATGCCTTACCTAGGGTTAGGTTAGTATGCTTGCACGTTTGTACTTTAACTTTTTTCGGCTCGGCTTCTTTCGACGCCGATGCCGGCGACGCAGCACTCTCTCGCCCGCCAGCCACCGAGAAAAGGGTGCGCTCCGACCGGCCCCGCACCGCTCTTTCTTGGCTCATTCGAAATTACTGTCTTTCGCTCTGACATGCCTTACCTAGGGTTAGGTTAGTATGCTTGCACTTTTGTACTTTAACTTTTTTCGGCTCGGCTTCTTTCGACGCCGATGCCGGCGACGCAGCACTCTCTCGCCCGCCAGCCACCGAGAAAAGGGTGCGCTCCGACCGGCCCCGCACCGCTCTTTCATGGCTCATTCGAAATTACTGTCTTTCGCTCTGACATGCCTTACCTAGGGTAAGGTTAGTATGCTTGCACGTTTGTACTTTAACTTTTTTTGGCTCGGCTTCTTTCGACGCCGATGCCGGCGACGCAGCACTCTCTCGCCCGCCAGCCACCTAGAAAAGGGTGCGCTCCGACCGGCCCCGCACCGCTCTTTCTTGGCTCATTCGAAATTACTGTCTTTCGCTCTGACATGCCTTACCTAGGGTTAGGTTAGTATGCTTGCACGTTTGTACTTTAACTTTTTTCGGCTCGGCTTCTTTCGACGCCGATGCCGGCGACGCAGCACTCTCTCGCCCGCCAGCCACCGAGAAAAGGGTGCGCTCCGACCGGCCCCGCACCGCTCTTTCATGGCTCATTCGAAATTACTGTCTTTCGCTCTGACATGCCTTACCTAGGGTTAGGTTAGTATGCTTGCACGTTTGTACTTTAACTTTTTTTGGCTCGGCTTCTTTCGACGCCGATGCCGGCGACGCAGCACTCTCTCGCCCGCCAGCCACCTAGAAAAGGGTGCGCTCCGACCGGCCCCGCACCGCTCTTTCTTGGCTCATTCGAAATTACTGTCTTTCGCTCTGACATGCCTTACCTAGGGTTAGGTTAGTATGCTTGCACGTTTGTACTTTAACTTTTTTTGGCTCGGCTTCTTTCGACGCCGATGCCGGCGACGCAGCACTCTCTCGCCCGCCAGCCACCGAGAAAAGGGTGCGCTCCGACCGGCCCCGCACCGCTCTTTCATGGCTCATTCGAGTTTACTGTCTTTCGCTCTGACATGCCTTACCTAGGGTTAGGTTAGTATGCTTGCACGTTTGTACTTTAACTTTTTTCGGCTCGGCTTCTTTCGACGCCGATGCCGGCGACGCAGCACTCTCTCGCCCGCCAGCCACCGAGAAAAGGGTGCGCTCCGACCGGCCCCGCACCGCTCTTTCTTGGCTCATTCGAAATTACTGTCTTTCGCTCTGACATGCCTTACCTAGGGTTAGGTTAGTATGCTTGCACGTTTGTACTTTAACTTTTTTCGGCTCGGCTTCTTTCGACGCCGATGCCGGCGACGCAGCACTCTCTCGCCCGCCAGCCACCGAGAAAAGGGTGCGCTCCGACCGGCCCCGCACCGCTCTTTCATGGCTCATTCGAGTTTACTGTCTTTCGCTCTGACATGCCTTACCTAGGGTTAGGTTAGTATGCTTGCACGTTTGTACATTAACTTTTTTCGGCTCGGCTTCTTTCGACGCCGATGCCGGCGACGCAGCACTCTCTCGCCCGCCAGCCACCGAGAAAAGGGTGCGCTCCGACCGGCCCCGCACCGCTCTTTCTTGGCTCATTCGAAATTACTGTCTTTCGCTCTGACATGCCTTACCTAGGGTTAGGTTAGTATGCTTGCACGTTTGTACTTTAACTTTTTTCGGCTCGGCTTCTTTCGACGCCGATGCCGGCGACGCAGCACTCTCTCGCCCGCCAGCCACCGAGAAAAGGGTGCGCTCCGACCGGCCCCGCACCGCTCTTTCTTGGCTCATTCGAAATTACTGTCTTTCGCTCTGACATGCCTTACCTAGGGTTAGGTTAGTATGCTTGCACGTTTGTACTTTAACTTTTTTCGGCTCGGCTTCTTTCGACGCCGATGCCGGCGACGCAGCACTCTCTCGCCCGCCAGCCACCGAGAAAAGGGTGCGCTCCGACCGGCCCCGCACCGCTCTTTCATGGCTCATTCGAAATTACTGTCTTTCGCTCTGACATGCCTTACCTAGGGTTAGGTTAGTATGCTTGCACGTTTGTACTTTAACTTTTTTCGGCTCGGCTTCTTTCGACGCCGATGCCGGCGACGCAGCACTCTCTCGCCCGCCAGCCACCGAGAAAAGGGTGCGCTCCGACCGGCCCCGCACCGCTCTTTCATGGCTCATTCGAGTTTACTGTCTTTCGCTCTGACATGCCTTACCTAGGGTTAGGTTAGTATGCTTGCACGTTTGTACTTTAACTTTTTTCGGCTCGGCTTCTTTCGACGCCGATGCCGGCGACGCAGCACTCTCTCGCCCGCCAGCCACCGAGAAAAGGGTGCGCTCCGACCGGCCCCGCACCGCTCTTTCTTGGCTCATTCGAAATTACTGTCTTTCGCTCTGACATGCCTTACCTAGGGTTAGGTTAGTATGCTTGCACGTTTGTACTTTAACTTTTTTCGGCTCGGCTTCTTTCGACGCCGATGCCGGCGACGCAGCACTCTCTCGCCCGCCAGCCACCGAGAAAAGGGTGCGCTCCGACCGGCCCCGCACCGCTCTTTCATGGCTCATTCGAAATTACTGTCTTTCGCTCTGACATGCCTTACCTAGGGTTAGGTTAGTATGCTTGCACGTTTGTACTTTAACTTTTTTTGGCTCGGCTTCTTTCGACGCCGATGCCGGCGACGCAGCACTCTCTCGCCCGCCAGCCACCTAGAAAAGGGTGCGCTCCGACCGGCCCCGCACCGCTCTTTCTTGGCTCATTCGAAATTACTGTCTTTCGCTCTGACATGCCTTACCTAGGGTTAGGTTAGTATGCTTGCACGTTTGTACTTTAACTTTTTTTGGCTCGGCTTCTTTCGACGCCGATGCCGGCGACGCAGCACTCTCTCGCCCGCCAGCCACCGAGAAAAGGGTGCGCTCCGACCGGCCCCGCACCGCTCTTTCATGGCTCATTCGAGTTTACTGTCTTTCGCTCTGACATGCCTTACCTAGGGTTAGGTTAGTATGCTTGCACGTTTGTACTTTAACTTTTTTTGGCTCGGCTTCTTTCGACGCCGATGCCGGCGACGCAGCACTCTCTCGCCCGCCAGCCACCGAGAAAAGGGTGCGCTCCGACCGGCCCCGCACCGCTCTTTCATGGCTCATTCGAAATTACTGTCTTTCGCTCTGACATGCCTTACCTAGGGTTAGGTTAGTATGCTTGCACGTTTGTACTTTAACTTTTTTCGGCTCGGCTTCTTTCGACGCCGATGCCGGCGACGCAGCACTCTCTCGCCCGCCAGCCACCGAGAAAAGGGTGCGC
>NW_027556581.1:162500-170000 GCF_964204865.1 Styela clava
CGCTCGCCGTTAGCCGCACTGGGACTTCCGTACGTCACAACTCGGCGCGCTCGAAAAGCGCGCAGATTCGACGCTGGACTCTTCCCGGTTCACTCGCCGTTACTCAGGGAATCCCTGTTGGTTTCTTTTCCTCCGCTTAATAATATGCTTAAATTCAGCGGGTGCTCTCGCCTGAACTCAGGTCGTATGTGTCAAGCGGGCCGCTTCTTACACGGCCCGCTGGCATCGCAAGTCGTCGCCGCCGGCGCCGACCGAGCGCGTACCGTCGCCGCCTTGGCCCACGGTCGGTCTTGATCTCGTGACCGGACCGACCGACCTGGACCCGCCCCTCGAACGTAGTTGAACACGTCGAGGGGCCGGCGGTGTACGGGACACGCGGTCGCGCCGAGAAAGCTCGGCGACCGCTTCAACTTGGGGCGACGCCCGGCCGTCTTCGCAGAGGCCAGGCGACGGCCCTCGGGTGAGGACGAACGCGACCCTGAGGCAGACGCGGTCCCGGGATTGACCCGAGACCGCAATTCGCGTTCAGAAGGTCGACGTTCAATGTGTTCTGCAATTCACATTACTTCTCGCACTTGGCTGCGTCCTTCATCGACTCGCGAGCCGAGTGATCCACCGTTAAGAGTCGTCCTCGACGTTTCGCCCGGCGCCGAAGCGCGCGGACGTCACACTGTGGGATCGACCACAAAACCACCACCGACAACAACTGCACAAAAACACCAACAAACGGCGCCGAGCGACCGCCGGGCTGGGCCGGCGGCACATCGAGCGCGGTGCCCAGAAGCCACCATCGCACTCGGCTGCCTTGCTATGCCAACGTGTTACGCGTGTCGCACGGGGCGGAACCCCGATTGACGGCCGCCCTCTCGGCGGCACCCAAAGACAATTAAGTGCGCGGTCGGCCGGGGCCTACCACCACTTTCGGTAATGATCCTTCCGCAGGTTCACCTACGGAAACCTTGTTACGACTTTTACTTCCTCTAAATGATCAAGTTTGATCGTCTTCTCGACACGCCGACGCGGCCGTTGCCAGCCGCGACGGGGCCGATCCAAGGATCTCACTAAACCATTCAATCGGTAGTAGCGACGGGCGGTGTGTACAAAGGGCAGGGACGTAATCAACGCAAGTTGATGACTTGCGCTTACTGGGAATTCCTCGTTCAAGGGAAACAATTGCAAGTCCCTATCCCAATCACGAATGAGGTTCAACGGGTTACCCGGACCTTTCGGCCTAGGTTAGACACTCGCTGCTTCACTCAGTGTAGCGCGCGTGCGGCCCCGGACATCTAAGGGCATCACAGACCTGTTATTGCTCAATCTCGTGTGGCTAAACGCCACTAGTCCCTCTAAGAAGTTAGACGCCGACCGAGAAGGTCGCGTAACTATTTAGCATGCCAGAGTCTCGTTCGTTATCGGAATTAACCAGACAAATCGCTCCACCAACTAAGAACGGCCATGCACCACCACCCACAGAATCAAGAAAGAGCTCTCAATCTGTCAATCCTACCTGTGTCCGGGCCGGGTGAGTTTCCCCGTGTTGAGTCAAATTAAGCCGCAGGCTCCACTCCTGGTGGTGCCCTTCCGTCAATTCCTTTAAGTTTCAGCTTTGCAACCATACTTCCCCCGGAACCCAAAGACTTTGGTTTCCCGGAAGCTGCCGGAAAGGTCGTCATGGTAACGCCTCCCGATCGCTAGTTGGCATCGTTTATAGTCAGAACTAGGACGGTATCTGATCGTCTTCGAACCTCTGACTTTCGCTCTTGATTAAAGAAAACATTCTTGGCGAATGCTTTCGCAGTAGTTCGTCTTCCGCCGATCCAAGAATTTCACCTCTAACGGCAGAGTACGGACGCCCCCGTCTGTCCCTCTTAATCATTACCTCGTGCTCCGAAAACCAACAAAATAGAACCGAGGTCCTATTCCATTATTCCATGCAACACTATGCAGGCGAACAGCCTGCTTTGAACACTCTAATTTTTTCAAAGTAAACTTATCGGCCACCGCCGACACTCAGTCAAGAGCACCGACGGAGAACCGAAGGTGAGGCGAACGCAACCAGTGACACGCCTTGCGACGGACCGGCGGCGCTCGCCCAAAATCCAACTACGAGCTTTTCAACCGCAACAACTTTAGCATACACTGTTGGAGCTGGAATTACCGCGGCTGCTGGCACCAGACTTGCCCTCCAATGGATACTCGTTAAGAGTTTTAGGATGTACTCATTCCAATTACAGGGCCTCGTTAGAGTCCTGTATTGTTATTTTTCGTCACTACCTCCCCGTGTCGGGAATGGGTAATTTGCGCGCCTGCTGCCTTCCTTGGATGTGGTAGCCGTTTCTCAGGCTCCCTCTCCGGAATCGAACCCTGATTCCCCGTTACCCGTTATCACAAAGGTAGGCACGTAGCGTACCTTCGACAGTTGATAGGGCAGACACTTGAATGATACGTCGTCGGTGCAGAGACCGTACGATCCGCGTGGTTATCCAGAGTCATCAAACGTCACAGGACGAACCCGGTCGGTTTTGATCTGATAAAAGCGCGCCTCCCGAAGTCGGCGCTTAATGCATGTATTAGCTCTAGAATTACCACAGTTATCCACTTCGCTTACGAGACCAAATAAACCAAGACTGATTTAATGAGCCATTCGCAGTTTCGCTTTACGAGAACTCGTACTTGCACCTGCATGGCTTAATCTTTGAGACAAGCATATCACTACTGGCAGGATCAACCAGATAGCTGCGACAGCTGCGCTCGGCCCTTGCTGGGCCGCCCGGCGCGTGCTCGTCGCATTCGTTTAAGACCGAGGCGATCGCCTGCGGCCGTACTCGGCTTCGACAGTCGCTGGCCGCGACGTCCACGCTCTCGCCGGCAGTGCCAGGCGGAGCGATTTGCGTTTTTTCTTTGCTCGCCCTCTCTCGGGCTCGATCCATTCAGTTTCGCACAAACAAGAGCTCTGCCGGCCGCCTGCAGCGGTGCCTAAAACCCGGGCATAACAATGCGACCGTTCTGCTAGGCCGACAAGCGCTCAAGCCAGACGCTCGATCGAACGCCCCCTACATATTAGTCGAGACAACGGCTCGCTCATTAGCATCGCGTTTGTACTTTAACTTTTTTCGGCTCGGCTTCTTTCGACGCCGATGCCGGCGACGCAGCACTCTCTCGCCCGCCAGCCACCTAGAAAAGGGTGCGCTCCGACCGGCCCCGCACCGCTCTTTCTTGGCTCATTCGAAATTACTGTCTTTCGCTCTGACATGCCTTACCTAGGGTTAGGTTAGTATGCTTGCACGTTTGTACTTTAACTTTTTTCGGCTCGGCTTCTTTCGACGCCGATGCCGGCGACGCAGCACTCTCTCGCCCGCCAGCCACCGAGAAAAGGGTGCGTTCCGACCGGCCCCGCACCGCTCTTTCATGGCTCATTCGAGTTTACTGTCTTTCGCTCTGACATGCCTTACCTAGGGTTAGGTTAGTATGCTTGCACGTTTGTACTTTAACTTTTTTTGGCTCGGCTTCTTTCGACGCCGATGCCGGCGACGCAGCACTCTCTCGCCCGCCAGCCACCGAGAAAAGGGTGCGCTCCGACCGGCCCCGCACCGCTCTTTCATGGCTCATTCGAAATTACTGTCTTTCGCTCTGACATGCCTTACCTAGGGTTAGGTTAGTATGCTTGCACGTTTGTACTTTAACTTTTTTCGGCTCGGCTTCTTTCGACGCCGATGCCGGCGACGCAGCACTCTCTCGCCCGCCAGCCACCGAGAAAAGGGTGCGCTCCGACCGGCCCCGCACCGCTCTTTCATGGCTCATTCGAGTTTACTGTCTTTCGCTCTGACATGCCTTACCTAGGGTTAGGTTAGTATGCTTGCACGTTTGTACTTTAACTTTTTTCGGCTCGGCTTCTTTCGACGCCGATGCCGGCGACGCAGCACTCTCTCGCCCGCCAGCCACCGAGAAAAGGGTGCGCTCCGACTGGCCCCGCACCGCTCTTTCTTGGCTCATTCGAAATTACTGTCTTTCGCTCTGACATGCCTTACCTAGGGTTAGGTTAGTATGCTTGCACGTTTGTACTTTAACTTTTTTCGGCTCGGCTTCTTTCGACGCCGATGCCGGCGACGCAGCACTCTCTCGCCCGCCAGCCACCGAGAAAAGGGTGCGCTCCGACCGGCCCCGCACCGCTCTTTCATGGCTCATTCGAAATTACTGTCTTTCGCTCTGACATGCCTTACCTAGGGTTAGGTTAGTATGCTTGCACGTTTGTACTTTAACTTTTTTTGGCTCGGCTTCTTTCGACGCCGATGCCGGCGACGCAGCACTCTCTCGCCCGCCAGCCACCTAGAAAAGGGTGCGCTCCGACCGGCCCCGCACCGCTCTTTCTTGGCTCATTCGAAATTACTGTCTTTCGCTCTGACATGCCTTACCTAGGGTTAGGTTAGTATGCTTGCACGTTTGTACTTTAACTTTTTTCGGCTCGGCTTCTTTCGACGCCGATGCCGGCGACGCAGCACTCTCTCGCCCGCCAGCCACCGAGAAAAGGGTGCGCTCCGACCGGCCCCGCACCGCTCTTTCATGGCTCATTCGAGTTTACTGTCTTTCGCTCTGACATGCCTTACCTAGGGTTAGGTTAGTATGCTTGCACGTTTGTACTTTAACTTTTTTTGGCTCGGCTTCTTTCGACGCCGATGCCGGCGACGCAGCACTCTCTCGCCCGCCAGCCACCGAGAAAAGGGTGCGCTCCGACCGGCCCCGCACCGCTCTTTCATGGCTCATTCGAAATTACTGTCTTTCGCTCTGACATGCCTTACCTAGGGTTAGGTTAGTATGCTTGCACGTTTGTACTTTAACTTTTTTCGGCTCGGCTTCTTTCGACGCCGATGCCGGCGACGCAGCACTCTCTCGCCCGCCAGCCACCGAGAAAAGGGTGCGCTCCGACCGGCCCCGCACCGCTCTTTCATGGCTCATTCGAGTTTACTGTCTTTCGCTCTGACATGCCTTACCTAGGGTTAGGTTAGTATGCTTGCACGTTTGTACTTTAACTTTTTTCGGCTCGGCTTCTTTCGACGCCGATGCCGGCGACGCAGCACTCTCTCGCCCGCCAGCCACCGAGAAAAGGGTGCGCTCCGACCGGCCCCGCACCGCTCTTTCTTGGCTCATTCGAAATTACTGTCTTTCGCTCTGACATGCCTTACCTAGGGTTAGGTTAGTATGCTTGCACGTTTGTACTTTAACTTTTTTCGGCTCGGCTTCTTTCGACGCCGATGCCGGCGACGCAGCACTCTCTCGCCCGCCAGCCACCGAGAAAAGGGTGCGCTCCGACCGGCCCCGCACCGCTCTTTCATGGCTCATTCGAAATTACTGTCTTTCGCTCTGACATGCCTTACCTAGGGTTAGGTTAGTATGCTTGCACGTTTGTACTTTAACTTTTTTTGGCTCGGCTTCTTTCGACGCCGATGCCGGCGACGCAACACTCTCTCGCCCGCCAGCCACCTAGAAAAGGGTGCGCTCCGACCGGCCCCGCACCGCTCTTTCTTGGCTCATTCGAAATTACTGTCTTTCGCTCTGACATGCCTTACCTAGGGTTAGGTTAGTATGCTTGCACGTTTGTACTTTAACTTTTTTTGGCTCGGCTTCTTTCGACGCCGATGCCGGCGACGCAGCACTCTCTCGCCCGCCAGCCACCGAGAAAAGGGTGCGCTCCGACCGGCCCCGCACCGCTCTTTCATGGCTCATTCGAAATTACTGTCTTTCGCTCTGACATGCCTTACCTAGGGTTAGGTTAGTATGCTTGCACGTTTGTACTTTAACTTTTTTCGGCTCGGCTTCTTTCGACGCCGATGCCGGCGACGCAGCACTCTCTCGCCCGCCAGCCACCGAGAAAAGGGTGCGCTCCGACCGGCCCCGCACCGCTCTTTCTTGGCTCATTCGAAATTACTGTCTTTCGCTCTGACATGCCTTACCTAGGGTTAGGTTAGTATGCTTGCACTTTTGTACTTTAACTTTTTTCGGCTCGGCTTCTTTCGACGCCGATGCCGGCGACGCAGCACTCTCTCGCCCGCCAGCCACCGAGAAAAGGGTGCGCTCCGACCGGCCCCGCACCGCTCTTTCATGGCTCATTCGAAATTACTGTCTTTCGCTCTGACATGCCTTACCTAGGGTTAGGTTAGTATGCTTGCACGTTTGTACTTTAACTTTTTTTGGCTCGGCTTCTTTCGACGCCGATGCCGGCGACGCAGCACTCTCTCGCCCGCCAGCCACCTAGAAAAGGGTGCGCTCCGACCGGCCCCGCACCGCTCTTTCTTGGCTCATTCGAAATTACTGTCTTTCGCTCTGACATGCCTTACCTAGGGTTAGGTTAGTATGCTTGCACGTTTGTACTTTAACTTTTTTCGGCTCGGCTTCTTTCGACGCCGATGCCGGCGACGCAGCACTCTCTCGCCCGCCAGCCACCGAGAAAAGGGTGCGCTCCGACCGGCCCCGCACCGCTCTTTCATGGCTCATTCGAAATTACTGTCTTTCGCTCTGACATGCCTTACCTAGGGTTAGGTTAGTATGCTTGCACGTTTGTACTTTAACTTTTTTTGGCTCGGCTTCTTTCGACGCCGATGCCGGCGACGCAGCACTCTCTCGCCCGCCAGCCACCTAGAAAAGGGTGCGCTCCGACCGGCCCCGCACCGCTCTTTCTTGGCTCATTCGAAATTACTGTCTTTCGCTCTGACATGCCTTACCTAGGGTTAGGTTAGTATGCTTGCACGTTTGTACTTTAACTTTTTTTGGCTCGGCTTCTTTCGACGCCGATGCCGGCGACGCAGCACTCTCTCGCCCGCCAGCCACCGAGAAAAGGGTGCGCTCCGACCGGCCCCGCACCGCTCTTTCATGGCTCATTCGAGTTTACTGTCTTTCGCTCTGACATGCCTTACCTAGGGTTAGGTTAGTATGCTTGCACGTTTGTACTTTAACTTTTTTCGGCTCGGCTTCTTTCGACGCCGATGCCGGCGACGCAGCACTCTCTCGCCCGCCAGCCACCGAGAAAAGGGTGCGCTCCGACCGGCCCCGCACCGCTCTTTCATGGCTCATTCGAAATTACTGTCTTTCGCTCTGACATGCCTTACCTAGGGTTAGGTTAGTATGCTTGCACGTTTGTACTTTAACTTTTTTCGGCTCGGCTTCTTTCGACGCCGATGCCGGCGACGCAGCACTCTCTCGCCCGCCAGCCACCGAGAAAAGGGTGCGCTCCGACCGGCCCCGCACCGCTCTTTCATGGCTCATTCGAGTTTACTGTCTTTCGCTCTGACATGCCTTACCTAGGGTTAGGTTAGTATGCTTGCACGTTTGTACATTAACTTTTTTCGGCTCGGCTTCTTTCGACGCCGATGCCGGCGACGCAGCACTCTCTCGCCCGCCAGCCACCGAGAAAAGGGTGCGCTCCGACCGGCCCCGCACCGCTCTTTCTTGGCTCATTCGAAATTACTGTCTTTCGCTCTGACATGCCTTACCTATGGTTAGGTTAGT
>NW_027556581.1:177500-195000 GCF_964204865.1 Styela clava
CACAGTTATCCACTTCGCTTACGAGACCAAATAAACCAAGACTGATTTAATGAGCCATTCGCAGTTTCGCTTTACGAGAACTCGTACTTGCACCTGCATGGCTTAATCTTTGAGACAAGCATATCACTACTGGCAGGATCAACCAGATAGCTGCGACAGCTGCGCTCGGCCCTTGCTGGGCCGCCCGGCGCGTGCTCGTCGCATTCGTTTAAGACCGAGGCGATCGCCTGCGGCCGTACTCGGCTTCGACAGTCGCTGGCCGCGACGTCCACGCTCTCGCCGGCAGTGCCAGGCGGAGCGATTTGCGTTTTTTCTTTGCTCGCCCTCTCTCGGGCTCGATCCATTCAGTTTCGCACAAACAAGAGCTCTGCCGGCCGCCTGCAGCGGTGCCTAAAACCCGGGCATAACAATGCGACCGTTCTGCTAGGCCGACAAGCGCTCAAGCCAGACGCTCGATCGAACGCCCCCTACATATTAGTCGAGACAACGGCTCGCTCATTAGCATCGCGTTTGTACTTTAACTTTTTTCGGCTCGGCTTCTTTCGACGCCGATGCCGGCGACGCAGCACTCTCTCGCCCGCCAGCCACCTAGAAAAGGGTGCGCTCCGACCGGCCCCGCACCGCTCTTTCTTGGCTCATTCGAAATTACTGTCTTTCGCTCTGACATGCCTTACCTAGGGTTAGGTTAGTATGCTTGCACGTTTGTACTTTAACTTTTTTCGGCTCGGCTTCTTTCGACGCCGATGCCGGCGACGCAGCACTCTCTCGCCCGCCAGCCACCGAGAAAAGGGTGCGCTCCGACCGGCCCCGCACCGCTCTTTCATGGCTCATTCGAGTTTACTGTCTTTCGCTCTGACATGCCTTACCTAGGGTTAGGTTAGTATGCTTGCACGTTTGTACTTTAACTTTTTTTGGCTCGGCTTCTTTCGACGCCGATGCCGGCGACGCAGCACTCTCTCGCCCGCCAGCCACCGAGAAAAGGGTGCGCTCCGACCGGCCCCGCACCGCTCTTTCATGGCTCATTCGAAATTACTGTCTTTCGCTCTGACATGCCTTACCTAGGGTTAGGTTAGTATGCTTGCACGTTTGTACTTTAACTTTTTTCGGCTCGGCTTCTTTCGACGCCGATGCCGGCGACGCAGCACTCTCTCGCCCGCCAGCCACCGAGAAAAGGGTGCGCTCCGACCGGCCCCGCACCGCTCTTTCATGGCTCATTCGAGTTTACTGTCTTTCGCTCTGACATGCCTTACCTAGGGTTAGGTTAGTATGCTTGCACGTTTGTACTTTAACTTTTTTCGGCTCGGCTTCTTTCGACGCCGATGCCGGCGACGCAGCACTCTCTCGCCCGCCAGCCACCGAGAAAAGGGTGCGCTCCGACCGGCCCCGCACCGCTCTTTCTTGGCTCATTCGAAATTACTGTCTTTCGCTCTGACATGCCTTACCTAGGGTTAGGTTAGTATGCTTGCACGTTTGTACTTTAACTTTTTTCGGCTCGGCTTCTTTCGACGCCGATGCCGGCGACGCAGCACTCTCTCGCCCGCCAGCCACCGAGAAAAGGGTGCGCTCCGACCGGCCCCGCACCGCTCTTTCATGGCTCATTCGAAATTACTGTCTTTCGCTCTGACATGCCTTACCTAGGGTTAGGTTAGTATGCTTGCACGTTTGTACTTTAACTTTTTTTGGCTCGGCTTCTTTCGACGCCGATGCCGGCGACGCAGCACTCTCTCGCCCGCCAGCCACCTAGAAAAGGGTGCGCTCCGACCGGCCCCGCACCGCTCTTTCTTGGCTCATTCGAAATTACTGTCTTTCGCTCTGACATGCCTTACCTAGGGTTAGGTTAGTATGCTTGCACGTTTGTACTTTAACTTTTTTCGGCTCGGCTTCTTTCGACGCCGATGCCGGCGACGCAGCACTCTCTCGCCCGCCAGCCACCGAGAAAAGGGTGCGCTCCGACCGGCCCCGCACCGCTCTTTCATGGCTCATTCGAGTTTACTGTCTTTCGCTCTGACATGCCTTACCTAGGGTTAGGTTAGTATGCTTGCACGTTTGTACTTTAACTTTTTTTGGCTCGGCTTCTTTCGACGCCGATGCCGGCGACGCAGCACTCTCTCGCCCGCCAGCCACCGAGAAAAGGGTGCGCTCCGACCGGCCCCGCACCGCTCTTTCATGGCTCATTCGAAATTACTGTCTTTCGCTCTGACATGCCTTACCTAGGGTTAGGTTAGTATGCTTGCACGTTTGTACTTTAACTTTTTTCGGCTCGGCTTCTTTCGACGCCGATGCCGGCGACGCAGCACTCTCTCGCCCGCCAGCCACCGAGAAAAGGGTGCGCTCCGACCGGCCCCGCACCGCTCTTTCATGGCTCATTCGAGTTTACTGTCTTTCGCTCTGACATGCCTTACCTAGGGTTAGGTTAGTATGCTTGCACGTTTGTACTTTAACTTTTTTCGGCTCGGCTTCTTTCGACGCCGATGCCGGCGACGCAGCACTCTCTCGCCCGCCAGCCACCGAGAAAAGGGTGCGCTCCGACCGGCCCCGCACCGCTCTTTCTTGGCTCATTCGAAATTACTGTCTTTCGCTCTGACATGCCTTACCTAGGGTTAGGTTAGTATGCTTGCACGTTTGTACTTTAACTTTTTTCGGCTCGGCTTCTTTCGACGCCGATGCCGGCGACGCAGCACTCTCTCGCCCGCCAGCCACCGAGAAAAGGGTGCGCTCCGACCGGCCCCGCACCGCTCTTTCATGGCTCATTCGAAATTACTGTCTTTCGCTCTGACATGCCTTACCTAGGGTTAGGTTAGTATGCTTGCACGTTTGTACTTTAACTTTTTTTGGCTCGGCTTCTTTCGACGCCGATGCCGGCGACGCAGCACTCTCTCGCCCGCCAGCCACCTAGAAAAGGGTGCGCTCCGACCGGCCCCGCACCGCTCTTTCTTGGCTCATTCGAAATTACTGTCTTTCGCTCTGACATGCCTTACCTAGGGTTAGGTTAGTATGCTTGCACGTTTGTACTTTAACTTTTTTTGGCTCGGCTTCTTTCGACGCCGATGCCGGCGACGCAGCACTCTCTCGCCCGCCAGCCACCGAGAAAAGGGTGCGCTCCGACCGGCCCCGCACCGCTCTTTCATGGCTCATTCGAGTTTACTGTCTTTCGCTCTGACATGCCTTACCTAGGGTTAGGTTAGTATGCTTGCACGTTTGTACTTTAACTTTTTTTGGCTCGGCTTCTTTCGACGCCGATGCCGGCGACGCAGCACTCTCTCGCCCGCCAGCCACCGAGAAAAGGGTGCGCTCCGACCGGCCCCGCACCGCTCTTTCATGGCTCATTCGAAATTACTGTCTTTCGCTCTGACATGCCTTACCTAGGGTTAGGTTAGTATGCTTGCACGTTTGTACTTTAACTTTTTTCGGCTCGGCTTCTTTCGACGCCGATGCCGGCGACGCAGCACTCTCTCGCCCGCCAGCCACCGAGAAAAGGGTGCGCTCCGACCGGCCCCGCACCGCTCTTTCATGGCTCATTCGAGTTTACTGTCTTTCGCTCTGACATGCCTTACCTAGGGTTAGGTTAGTATGCTTGCACGTTTGTACTTTAACTTTTTTCGGCTCGGCTTCTTTCGACGCCGATGCCGGCGACGCAGCACTCTCTCGCCCGCCAGCCACCGAGAAAAGGGTGCGCTCCGACCGGCCCCGCACCGCTCTTTCTTGGCTCATTCGAAATTACTGTCTTTCGCTCTGACATGCCTTACCTAGGGTTAGGTTAGTATGCTTGCACGTTTGTACTTTAACTTTTTTCGGCTCGGCTTCTTTCGACGCCGATGCCGGCGACGCAGCACTCTCTCGCCCGCCAGCCACCGAGAAAAGGGTGCGCTCCGACCGGCCCCGCACCGCTCTTTCATGGCTCATTCGAAATTACTGTCTTTCGCTCTGACATGCCTTACCTAGGGTTAGGTTAGTATGCTTGCACGTTTGTACTTTAACTTTTTTTGGCTCGGCTTCTTTCGACGCCGATGCCGGCGACGCAGCACTCTCTCGCCCGCCAGCCACCTAGAAAAGGGTGCGCTCCGACCGGCCCCGCACCGCTCTTTCTTGGCTCATTCGAAATTACTGTCTTTCGCTCTGACATGCCTTACCTAGGGTTAGGTTAGTATGCTTGCACGTTTGTACTTTAACTTTTTTTGGCTCGGCTTCTTTCGACGCCGATGCCGGCGACGCAGCACTCTCTCGCCCGCCAGCCACCGAGAAAAGGGTGCGCTCCGACCGGCCCCGCACCGCTCTTTCATGGCTCATTCGAAATTACTGTCTTTCGCTCTGACATGCCTTACCTAGGGTTAGGTTAGTATGCTTGCACGTTTGTACTTTAACTTTTTTCGGCTCGGCTTCTTTCGACGCCGATGCCGGCGACGCAGCACTCTCTCGCCCGCCAGCCACCGAGAAAAGGGTGCGCTCCGACCGGCCCCGCACCGCTCTTTCATGGCTCATTCGAGTTTACTGTCTTTCGCTCTGACATGCCTTACCTAGGGTTAGGTTAGTATGCTTGCACGTTTGTACTTTAACTTTTTTCGGCTCGGCTTCTTTCGACGCCGATGCCGGCGACGCAGCACTCTCTCGCCCGCCAGCCACCGAGAAAAGGGTGCGCTCCGACCGGCCCCGCACCGCTCTTTCTTGGCTCATTCGAAATTACTGTCTTTCGCTCTGACATGCCTTACCTAGGGTTAGGTTAGTATGCTTGCACGTTTGTACTTTAACTTTTTTCGGCTCGGCTTCTTTCGACGCCGATGCCGGCGACGCAGCACTCTCTCGCCCGCCAGCCACCGAGAAAAGGGTGCGCTCCGACCGGCCCCGCACCGCTCTTTCATGGCTCATTCGAAATTACTGTCTTTCGCTCTGACATGCCTTACCTAGGGTTAGGTTAGTATGCTTGCACGTTTGTACTTTAACTTTTTTTGGCTCGGCTTCTTTCGACGCCGATGCCGGCGACGCAGCACTCTCTCGCCCGCCAGCCACCTAGAAAAGGGTGCGCTCCGACCGGCCCCGCACCGCTCTTTCTTGGCTCATTCGAAATTACTGTCTTTCGCTCTGACATGCCTTACCTAGGGTTAGGTTAGTATGCTTGCACGTTTGTACTTTAACTTTTTTTGGCTCGGCTTCTTTCGACGCCGATGCCGGCGACGCAGCACTCTCTCGCCCGCCAGCCACCGAGAAAAGGGTGCGCTCCGACCGGCCCCGCACCGCTCTTTCATGGCTCATTCGAAATTACTGTCTTTCGCTCTGACATGCCTTACCTAGGGTTAGGTTAGTATGCTTGCACGTTTGTACTTTAACTTTTTTCGGCTCGGCTTCTTTCGACGCCGATGCCGGCGACGCAGCACTCTCTCGCCCGCCAGCCACCGAGAAAAGGGTGCGCTCCGACCGGCCCCGCACCGCTCTTTCTTGGCTCATTCGAAATTACTGTCTTTCGCTCTGACATGCCTTACCTAGGGTTAGGTTAGTATGCTTGCACTTTTGTACTTTAACTTTTTTCGGCTCGGCTTCTTTCGACGCCGATGCCGGCGACGCAGCACTCTCTCGCCCGCCAGCCACCGAGAAAAGGGTGCGCTCCGACCGGCCCCGCACCGCTCTTTCATGGCTCATTCGAAATTACTGTCTTTCGCTCTGACATGCCTTACCTAGGGTTAGGTTAGTATGCTTGCACGTTTGTACTTTAACTTTTTTTGGCTCGGCTTCTTTCGACGCCGATGCCGGCGACGCAGCACTCTCTCGCCCGCCAGCCACCTAGAAAAGGGTGCGCTCCGACCGGCCCCGCACCGCTCTTTCTTGGCTCATTCGAAATTACTGTCTTTCGCTCTGACATGCCTTACCTAGGGTTAGGTTAGTATGCTTGCACGTTTGTACTTTAACTTTTTTCGGCTCGGCTTCTTTCGACGCCGATGCCGGCGACGCAGCACTCTCTCGCCCGCCAGCCACCGAGAAAAGGGTGCGTTCCGACCGGCCCCGCACCGCTCTTTCATGGCTCATTCGAAATTACTGTCTTTCGCTCTGACATGCCTTACCTAGGGTTAGGTTAGTATGCTTGCACGTTTGTACTTTAACTTTTTTTGGCTCGGCTTCTTTCGACGCCGATGCCGGCGACGCAGCACTCTCTCGCCCGCCAGCCACCTAGAAAAGGGTGCGCTCCGACCGGCCCCGCACCGCTCTTTCTTGGCTCATTCGAAATTACTGTCTTTCGCTCTGACATGCCTTACCTAGGGTTAGGTTAGTATGCTTGCACGTTTGTACTTTAACTTTTTTTGGCTCGGCTTCTTTCGACGCCGATGCCGGCGACGCAGCACTCTCTCGCCCGCCAGCCACCGAGAAAAGGGTGCGCTCCGACCGGCCCCGCACCGCTCTTTCATGGCTCATTCGAGTTTACTGTCTTTCGCTCTGACATGCCTTACCTAGGGTTAGGTTAGTATGCTTGCACGTTTGTACTTTAACTTTTTTCGGCTCGGCTTCTTTCGACGCCGATGCCGGCGACGCAGCACTCTCTCGCCCGCCAGCCACCGAGAAAAGGGTGCGCTCCGACCGGCCCCGCACCGCTCTTTCATGGCTCATTCGAAATTACTGTCTTTCGCTCTGACATGCCTTACCTAGGGTTAGGTTAGTATGCTTGCACGTTTGTACTTTAACTTTTTTCGGCTCGGCTTCTTTCGACGCCGATGCCGGCGACGCAGCACTCTCTCGCCCGCCAGCCACCGAGAAAAGGGTGCGCTCCGACCGGCCCCGCACCGCTCTTTCATGGCTCATTCGAGTTTACTGTCTTTCGCTCTGACATGCCTTACCTAGGGTTAGGTTAGTATGCTTGCACGTTTGTACATTAACTTTTTTCGGCTCGGCTTCTTTCGACGCCGATGCCGGCGACGCAGCACTCTCTCGCCCGCCAGCCACCGAGAAAAGGGTGCGCTCCGACCGGCCCCGCACCGCTCTTTCTTGGCTCATTCGAAATTACTGTCTTTCGCTCTGACATGCCTTACCTAGGGTTAGGTTAGTATGCTTGCACGTTTGTACTTTAACTTTTTTTGGCTCGGCTTCTTTCGACGCCGATGCCGGCGACGCAGCACTCTCTCGCCCGCCAGCCACCTAGAAAAGGGTGCGCTCCGACCGGCCCCGCACCGCTCTTTCTTGGCTCATTCGAAATTACTGTCTTTCGCTCTGACATGCCTTACCTAGGGTTAGGTTAGTATGCTTGCACGTTTGTACTTTAACTTTTTTCGGCTCGGCTTCTTTCGACGCCGATGCCGGCGACGCAGCACTCTCTCGCCCGCCAGCCACCGAGAAAAGGGTGCGCTCCGACCGGCCCCGCACCGCTCTTTCATGGCTCATTCGAGTTTACTGTCTTTCGCTCTGACATGCCTTACCTAGGGTTAGGTTAGTATGCTTGCACGTTTGTACATTAACTTTTTTCGGCTCGGCTTCTTTCGACGCCGATGCCGGCGACGCAGCACTCTCTCGCCCGCCAGCCACCGAGAAAAGGGTGCGCTCCGACCGGCCCCGCACCGCTCTTTCTTGGCTCATTCGAAATTACTGTCTTTCGCTCTGACATGCCTTACCTAGGGTTAGGTTAGTATGCTTGCACGTTTGTACTTTAACTTTTTTCGGCTCGGCTTCTTTCGACGCCGATGCCGGCGACGCAGCACTCTCTCGCCCGCCAGCCACCGAGAAAAGGGTGCGCTCCGACCGGCCCCGCACCGCTCTTTCTTGGCTCATTCGAAATTACTGTCTTTCGCTCTGACATGCCTTACCTAGGGTTAGGTTAGTATGCTTGCACGTTTGTACTTTAACTTTTTTCGGCTCGGCTTCTTTCGACGCCGATGCCGGCGACGCAGCACTCTCTCGCCCGCCAGCCACCGAGAAAAGGGTGCGCTCCGACCGGCCCCGCACCGCTCTTTCATGGCTCATTCGAAATTACTGTCTTTCGCTCTGACATGCCTTACCTAGGGTTAGGTTAGTATGCTTGCACGTTTGTACTTTAACTTTTTTCGGCTCGGCTTCTTTCGACGCCGATGCCGGCGACGCAGCACTCTCTCGCCCGCCAGCCACCGAGAAAAGGGTGCGCTCCGACCGGCCCCGCACCGCTCTTTCATGGCTCATTCGAGTTTACTGTCTTTCGCTCTGACATGCCTTACCTAGGGTTAGGTTAGTATGCTTGCACGTTTGTACTTTAACTTTTTTCGGCTCGGCTTCTTTCGACGCCGATGCCGGCGACGCAGCACTCTCTCGCCCGCCAGCCACCGAGAAAAGGGTGCGCTCCGACCGGCCCCGCACCGCTCTTTCTTGGCTCATTCGAAATTACTGTCTTTCGCTCTGACATGCCTTACCTAGGGTTAGGTTAGTATGCTTGCACGTTTGTACTTTAACTTTTTTCGGCTCGGCTTCTTTCGACGCCGATGCCGGCGACGCAGCACTCTCTCGCCCGCCAGCCACCGAGAAAAGGGTGCGCTCCGACCGGCCCCGCACCGCTCTTTCATGGCTCATTCGAAATTACTGTCTTTCGCTCTGACATGCCTTACCTAGGGTTAGGTTAGTATGCTTGCACGTTTGTACTTTAACTTTTTTTGGCTCGGCTTCTTTCGACGCCGATGCCGGCGACGCAGCACTCTCTCGCCCGCCAGCCACCTAGAAAAGGGTGCGCTCCGACCGGCCCCGCACCGCTCTTTCTTGGCTCATTCGAAATTACTGTCTTTCGCTCTGACATGCCTTACCTAGGGTTAGGTTAGTATGCTTGCACGTTTGTACTTTAACTTTTTTTGGCTCGGCTTCTTTCGACGCCGATGCCGGCGACGCAGCACTCTCTCGCCCGCCAGCCACCGAGAAAAGGGTGCGCTCCGACCGGCCCCGCACCGCTCTTTCATGGCTCATTCGAGTTTACTGTCTTTCGCTCTGACATGCCTTACCTAGGGTTAGGTTAGTATGCTTGCACGTTTGTACTATAACTTTTTTTGGCTCGGCTTCTTTCGACGCCGATGCCGGCGACGCAGCACTCTCTCGCCCGCCAGCCACCGAGAAAAGGGTGCGCTCCGACCGGCCCCGCACCGCTCTTTCATGGCTCATTCGAAATTACTGTCTTTCGCTCTGACATGCCTTACCTAGGGTTAGGTTAGTATGCTTGCACGTTTGTACTTTAACTTTTTTCGGCTCGGCTTCTTTCGACGCCGATGCCGGCGACGCAGCACTCTCTCGCCCGCCAGCCACCGAGAAAAGGGTGCGCTCCGACCGGCCCCGCACCGCTCTTTCATGGCTCATTCGAGTTTACTGTCTTTCGCTCTGACATGCCTTACCTAGGGTTAGGTTAGTATGCTTGCACGTTTGTACTTTAACTTTTTTCGGCTCGGCTTCTTTCGACGCCGATGCCGGCGACGCAGCACTCTCTCGCCCGCCAGCCACCGAGAAAAGGGTGCGCTCCGACCGGCCCCGCACCGCTCTTTCTTGGCTCATTCGAAATTACTGTCTTTCGCTCTGACATGCCTTACCTAGGGTTAGGTTAGTATGCTTGCACGTTTGTACTTTAACTTTTTTCGGCTCGGCTTCTTTCGACGCCGATGCCGGCGACGCAGCACTCTCTCGCCCGCCAGCCACCGAGAAAAGGGTGCGCTCCGACCGGCCCCGCACCGCTCTTTCATGGCTCATTCGAAATTACTGTCTTTCGCTCTGACATGCCTTACCTAGGGTTAGGTTAGTATGCTTGCACGTTTGTACTTTAACTTTTTTTGGCTCGGCTTCTTTCGACGCCGATGCCGGCGACGCAGCACTCTCTCGCCCGCCAGCCACCTAGAAAAGGGTGCGCTCCGACCGGCCCCGCACCGCTCTTTCTTGGCTCATTCGAAATTACTGTCTTTCGCTCTGACATGCCTTACCTAGGGTTAGGTTAGTATGCTTGCACGTTTGTACTTTAACTTTTTTTGGCTCGGCTTCTTTCGACGCCGATGCCGGCGACGCAGCACTCTCTCGCCCGCCAGCCACCGAGAAAAGGGTGCGCTCCGACCGGCCCCGCACCGCTCTTTCATGGCTCATTCGAAATTACTGTCTTTCGCTCTGACATGCCTTACCTAGGGTTAGGTTAGTATGCTTGCACGTTTGTACTTTAACTTTTTTCGGCTCGGCTTCTTTCGACGCCGATGCCGGCGACGCAGCACTCTCTCGCCCGCCAGCCACCGAGAAAAGGGTGCGCTCCGACCGGCCCCGCACCGCTCTTTCTTGGCTCATTCGAAATTACTGTCTTTCGCTCTGACATGCCTTACCTAGGGTTAGGTTAGTATGCTTGCACTTTTGTACTTTAACTTTTTTCGGCTCGGCTTCTTTCGACGCCGATGCCGGCGACGCAGCACTCTCTCGCCCGCCAGCCACCGAGAAAAGGGTGCGCTCCGACCGGCCCCGCACCGCTCTTTCATGGCTCATTCGAAATTACTGTCTTTCGCTCTGACATGCCTTACCTAGGGTTAGGTTAGTATGCTTGCACGTTTGTACTTTAACTTTTTTTGGCTCGGCTTCTTTCGACGCCGATGCCGGCGACGCAGCACTCTCTCGCCCGCCAGCCACCTAGAAAAGGGTGCGCTCCGACCGGCCCCGCACCGCTCTTTCTTGGCTCATTCGAAATTACTGTCTTTCGCTCTGACATGCCTTACCTAGGGTTAGGTTAGTATGCTTGCACGTTTGTACTTTAACTTTTTTCGGCTCGGCTTCTTTCGACGCCGATGCCGGCGACGCAGCACTCTCTCGCCCGCCAGCCACCGAGAAAAGGGTGCGCTCCGACCGGCCCCGCACCGCTCTTTCATGGCTCATTCGAAATTACTGTCTTTCGCTCTGACATGCCTTACCTAGGGTTAGGTTAGTATGCTTGCACGTTTGTACTTTAACTTTTTTTGGCTCGGCTTCTTTCGACGCCGATGCCGGCGACGCAGCACTCTCTCGCCCGCCAGCCACCTAGAAAAGGGTGCGCTCCGACCGGCCCCGCACCGCTCTTTCTTGGCTCATTCGAAATTACTGTCTTTCGCTCTGACATGCCTTACCTAGGGTTAGGTTAGTATGCTTGCACGTTTGTACTTTAACTTTTTTTGGCTCGGCTTCTTTCGACGCCGATGCCGGCGACGCAGCACTCTCTCGCCCGCCAGCCACCGAGAAAAGGGTGCGCTCCGACCGGCCCCGCACCGCTCTTTCATGGCTCATTCGAGTTTACTGTCTTTCGCTCTGACATGCCTTACCTAGGGTTAGGTTAGTATGCTTGCACGTTTGTACTTTAACTTTTTTCGGCTCGGCTTCTTTCGACGCCGATGCCGGCGACGCAGCACTCTCTCGCCCGCCAGCCACCGAGAAAAGGGTGCGCTCCGACCGGCCCCGCACCGCTCTTTCATGGCTCATTCGAAATTACTGTCTTTCGCTCTGACATGCCTTACCTAGGGTTAGGTTAGTATGCTTGCACGTTTGTACTTTAACTTTTTTCGGCTCGGCTTCTTTCGACGCCGATGCCGGCGACGCAGCACTCTCTCGCCCGCCAGCCACCGAGAAAAGGGTGCGCTCCGACCGGCCCCGCACCGCTCTTTCATGGCTCATTCGAGTTTACTGTCTTTCGCTCTGACATGCCTTACCTAGGGTTAGGTTAGTATGCTTGCACGTTTGTACATTAACTTTTTTCGGCTCGGCTTCTTTCGACGCCGATGCCGGCGACGCAGCACTCTCTCGCCCGCCAGCCACCGAGAAAAGGGTGCGCTCCGACCGGCCCCGCACCGCTCTTTCTTGGCTCATTCGAAATTACTGTCTTTCGCTCTGACATGCCTTACCTAGGGTTAGGTTAGTATGCTTGCACGTTTGTACTTTAACTTTTTTTGGCTCGGCTTCTTTCGACGCCGATGCCGGCGACGCAGCACTCTCTCGCCCGCCAGCCACCTAGAAAAGGGTGCGCTCCGACCGGCCCCGCACCGCTCTTTCTTGGCTCATTCGAAATTACTGTCTTTCGCTCTGACATGCCTTACCTAGGGTTAGGTTAGTATGCTTGCACGTTTGTACTTTAACTTTTTTCGGCTCGGCTTCTTTCGACGCCGATGCCGGCGACGCAGCACTCTCTCGCCCGCCAGCCACCGAGAAAAGGGTGCGCTCCGACCGGCCCCGCACCGCTCTTTCATGGCTCATTCGAGTTTACTGTCTTTCGCTCTGACATGCCTTACCTAGGGTTAGGTTAGTATGCTTGCACGTTTGTACATTAACTTTTTTCGGCTCGGCTTCTTTCGACGCCGATGCCGGCGACGCAGCACTCTCTCGCCCGCCAGCCACCGAGAAAAGGGTGCGCTCCGACCGGCCCCGCACCGCTCTTTCTTGGCTCATTCGAAATTACTGTCTTTCGCTCTGACATGCCTTACCTAGGGTTAGGTTAGTATGCTTGCACGTTTGTACTTTAACTTTTTTCGGCTCGGCTTCTTTCGACGCCGATGCCGGCGACGCAGCACTCTCTCGCCCGCCAGCCACCGAGAAAAGGGTGCGCTCCGACCGGCCCCGCACCGCTCTTTCTTGGCTCATTCGAAATTACTGTCTTTCGCTCTGACATGCCTTACCTAGGGTTAGGTTAGTATGCTTGCACGTTTGTACTTTAACTTTTTTCGGCTCGGCTTCTTTCGACGCCGATGCCGGCGACGCAGCACTCTCTCGCCCGCCAGCCACCGAGAAAAGGGTGCGCTCCGACCGGCCCCGCACCGCTCTTTCATGGCTCATTCGAAATTACTGTCTTTCGCTCTGACATGCCTTACCTAGGGTTAGGTTAGTATGCTTGCACGTTTGTACTTTAACTTTTTTCGGCTCGGCTTCTTTCGACGCCGATGCCGGCGACGCAGCACTCTCTCGCCCGCCAGCCACCGAGAAAAGGGTGCGCTCCGACCGGCCCCGCACCGCTCTTTCATGGCTCATTCGAGTTTACTGTCTTTCGCTCTGACATGCCTTACCTAGGGTTAGGTTAGTATGCTTGCACGTTTGTACTTTAACTTTTTTCGGCTCGGCTTCTTTCGACGCCGATGCCGGCGACGCAGCACTCTCTCGCCCGCCAGCCACCGAGAAAAGGGTGCGCTCCGACCGGCCCCGCACCGCTCTTTCTTGGCTCATTCGAAATTACTGTCTTTCGCTCTGACATGCCTTACCTAGGGTTAGGTTAGTATGCTTGCACGTTTGTACTTTAACTTTTTTCGGCTCGGCTTCTTTCGACGCCGATGCCGGCGACGCAGCACTCTCTCGCCCGCCAGCCACCGAGAAAAGGGTGCGCTCCGACCGGCCCCGCACCGCTCTTTCATGGCTCATTCGAAATTACTGTCTTTCGCTCTGACATGCCTTACCTAGGGTTAGGTTAGTATGCTTGCACGTTTGTACTTTAACTTTTTTTGGCTCGGCTTCTTTCGACGCCGATGCCGGCGACGCAGCACTCTCTCGCCCGCCAGCCACCTAGAAAAGGGTGCGCTCCGACCGGCCCCGCACCGCTCTTTCTTGGCTCATTCGAAATTACTGTCTTTCGCTCTGACATGCCTTACCTAGGGTTAGGTTAGTATGCTTGCACGTTTGTACTTTAACTTTTTTTGGCTCGGCTTCTTTCGACGCCGATGCCGGCGACGCAGCACTCTCTCGCCCGCCAGCCACCGAGAAAAGGGTGCGCTCCGACCGGCCCCGCACCGCTCTTTCATGGCTCATTCGAGTTTACTGTCTTTCGCTCTGACATGCCTTACCTAGGGTTAGGTTAGTATGCTTGCACGTTTGTACTTTAACTTTTTTTGGCTCGGCTTCTTTCGACGCCGATGCCGGCGACGCAGCACTCTCTCGCCCGCCAGCCACCGAGAAAAGGGTGCGCTCCGACCGGCCCCGCACCGCTCTTTCATGGCTCATTCGAGTTTACTGTCTTTCGCTCTGACATGCCTTACCTAGGGTTAGGTTAGTATGCTTGCACGTTTGTACTTCAACTTTTTTTGGCTCGGCTTCTTTCGACGCCGATGCCGGCGACGCAGCACTCTCTCGCCCGCCAGCCACCGAGAAAAGGGTGCGCTCCGACCGGCCCCGCACCGCTCTTTCATGGCTCATTCGAAATTACTGTCTTTCGCTCTGACATGCCTTACCTAGGGTTAGGTTAGTATGCTTGCACGTTTGTACTTTAACTTTTTTCGGCTCGGCTTCTTTCGACGCCGATGCCGGCGACGCAGCACTCTCTCGCCCGCCAGCCACCGAGAAAAGGGTGCGCTCCGACCGGCCCCGCACCGCTCTTTCATGGCTCATTCGAGTTTACTGTCTTTCGCTCTGACATGCCTTACCTAGGGTTAGGTTAGTATGCTTGCACGTTTGTACTTTAACTTTTTTCGGCTCGGCTTCTTTCGACGCCGATGCCGGCGACGCAGCACTCTCTCGCCCGCCAGCCACCGAGAAAAGGGTGCGCTCCGACCGGCCCCGCACCGCTCTTTCTTGGCTCATTCGAAATTACTGTCTTTCGCTCTGACATGCCTTACCTAGGGTTAGGTTAGTATGCTTGCACGTTTGTACTTTAACTTTTTTCGGCTCGGCTTCTTTCGACGCCGATGCCGGCGACGCAGCACTCTCTCGCCCGCCAGCCACCGAGAAAAGGGTGCGCTCCGACCGGCCCCGCACCGCTCTTTCATGGCTCATTCGAAATTACTGTCTTTCGCTCTGACATGCCTTGCCTTACCTAGGGTTAGGTTAGTATGCTTGCACGTTTGTACTTTAACTTTTTTTGGCTCGGCTTCTTTCGACGCCGATGCCGGCGACGCAGCACTCTCTCGCCCGCCAGCCACCTAGAAAAGGGTGCGCTCCGACCGGCCCCGCACCGCTCTTTCTTGGCTCATTCGAAATTACTGTCTTTCGCTCTGACATGCCTTACCTAGGGTTAGGTTAGTATGCTTGCACGTTTGTACTTTAACTTTTTTTGGCTCGGCTTCTTTCGACGCCGATGCCGGCGACGCAGCACTCTCTCGCCCGCCAGCCACCGAGAAAAGGGTGCGCTCCGACCGGCCCCGCACCGCTCTTTCATGGCTCATTCGAAATTACTGTCTTTCGCTCTGACATGCCTTACCTAGGGTTAGGTTAGTATGCTTGCACGTTTGTACTTTAACTTTTTTCGGCTCGGCTTCTTTCGACGCCGATGCCGGCGACGCAGCACTCTCTCGCCCGCCAGCCACCGAGAAAAGGGTGCGCTCCGACCGGCCCCGCACCGCTCTTTCTTGGCTCATTCGAAATTACTGTCTTTCGCTCTGACATGCCTTACCTAGGGTTAGGTTAGTATGCTTGCACTTTTGTACTTTAACTTTTTTTGGCTCGGCTTCTTTCGACGCCGATGCCGGCGACGCAGCACTCTCTCGCCCGCCAGCCACCGAGAAAAGGGTGCGCTCCGACCGGCCCCGCACCGCTCTTTCATGGCTCATTCGAAATTACTGTCTTTCGCTCTGACATGCCTTACCTAGGGTTAGGTTAGTATGCTTGCACGTTTGTACTTTAACTTTTTTTGGCTCGGCTTCTTTCGACGCCGATGCCGGCGACGCAGCACTCTCTCGCCCGCCAGCCACCTAGAAAAGGGTGCGCTCCGACCGGCCCCGCACCGCTCTTTCTTGGCTCATTCGAAATTACTGTCTTTCGCTCTGACATGCCTTACCTAGGGTTAGGTTAGTATGCTTGCACGTTTGTACTTTAACTTTTTTCGGCTCGGCTTCTTTCGACGCCGATGCCGGCGACGCAGCACTCTCTCGCCCGCCAGCCACCGAGAAAAGGGTGCGCTCCGACCGGCCCCGCACCGCTCTTTCATGGCTCATTCGAAATTACTGTCTTTCGCTCTGACATGCCTTACCTAGGGTTAGGTTAGTATGCTTGCACGTTTGTACTTTAACTTTTTTTGGCTCGGCTTCTTTCGACGCCGATGCCGGCGACGCAGCACTCTCTCGCCCGCCAGCCACCTAGAAAAGGGTGCGCTCCGACCGGCCCCGCACCGCTCTTTCTTGGCTCATTCGAAATTACTGTCTTTCGCTCTGACATGCCTTACCTAGGGTTAGGTTAGTATGCTTGCACGTTTGTACTTTAACTTTTTTTGGCTCGGCTTCTTTCGACGCCGATGCCGGCGACGCAGCACTCTCTCGCCCGCCAGCCACCGAGAAAAGGGTGCGCTCCGACCGGCCCCGCACCGCTCTTTCATGGCTCATTCGAGTTTACTGTCTTTCGCTCTGACATGCCTTACCTAGGGTTAGGTTAGTATGCTTGCACGTTTGTACTTTAACTTTTTTCGGCTCGGCTTCTTTCGACGCCGATGCCGGCGACGCAGCACTCTCTCGCCCGCCAGCCACCGAGAAAAGGGTGCGCTCCGACCGGCCCCGCACCGCTCTTTCATGGCTCATTCGAAATTACTGTCTTTCGCTCTGACATGCCTTACCTAGGGTTAGGTTAGTATGCTTGCACGTTTGTACTTTAACTTTTTTCGGCTCGGCTTCTTTCGACGCCGATGCCGGCGACGCAGCACTCTCTCGCCCGCCAGCCACCGAGAAAAGGGTGCGCTCCGACCGGCCCCGCACCGCTCTTTCATGGCTCATTCGAGTTTACTGTCTTTCGCTCTGACATGCCTTACCTAGGGTTAGGTTAGTATGCTTGCACTTTGTACATTAACTTTTTTCGGCTCGGCTTCTTTCGACGCCGATGCCGGCGACGCAGCACTCTCTCGCCCGCCAGCCACCGAGAAAAGGGTGCGCTCCGACCGGCCCCGCACCGCTCTTTCTTGGCTCATTCGAAATTACTGTCTTTCGCTCTGACATGCCTTACCTAGGGTTAGGTTAGTATGCTTGCACGTTTGTACTTTAACTTTTTTTGGCTCGGCTTCTTTCGACGCCGATGCCGGCGACGCAGCACTCTCTCGCCCGCCAGCCACCTAGAAAAGGGTGCGCTCCGACCGGCCCCGCACCGCTCTTTCTTGGCTCATTCGAAATTACTGTCTTTCGCTCTGACATGCCTTACCTAGGGTTAGGTTAGTATGCTTGCACGTTTGTACTTTAACTTTTTTCGGCTCGGCTTCTTTCGACGCCGATGCCGGCGACGCAGCACTCTCTCGCCCGCCAGCCACCGAGAAAAGGGTGCGCTCCGACCGGCCCCGCACCGCTCTTTCATGGCTCATTCGAGTTTACTGTCTTTCGCTCTGACATGCCTTACCTAGGGTTAGGTTAGTATGCTTGCACGTTTGTACATTAACTTTTTTCGGCTCGGCTTCTTTCGACGCCGATGCCGGCGACGCAGCACTCTCTCGCCCGCCAGCCACCGAGAAAAGGGTGCGCTCCGACCGGCCCCGCACCGCTCTTTCTTGGCTCATTCGAAATTACTGTCTTTCGCTCTGACATGCCTTACCTAGGGTTAGGTTAGTATGCTTGCACGTTTGTACTTTAACTTTTTTCGGCTCGGCTTCTTTCGACGCCGATGCCGGCGACGCAGCACTCTCTCGCCCGCCAGCCACCGAGAAAAGGGT
>NW_027556581.1:202500-212500 GCF_964204865.1 Styela clava
ATTCCTCGTTCAAGGGAAACAATTGCAAGTCCCTATCCCAATCACGAATGAGGTTCAACGGGTTACCCGGACCTTTCGGCCTAGGTTAGACACTCGCTGCTTCACTCAGTGTAGCGCGCGTGCGGCCCCGGACATCTAAGGGCATCACAGACCTGTTATTGCTCAATCTCGTGTGGCTAAACGCCACTAGTCCCTCTAAGAAGTTAGACGCCGACCGAGAAGGTCGCGTAACTATTTAGCATGCCAGAGTCTCGTTCGTTATCGGAATTAACCAGACAAATCGCTCCACCAACTAAGAACGGCCATGCACCACCACCCACAGAATCAAGAAAGAGCTCTCAATCTGTCAATCCTACCTGTGTCCGGGCCGGGTGAGTTTCCCCGTGTTGAGTCAAATTAAGCCGCAGGCTCCACTCCTGGTGGTGCCCTTCCGTCAATTCCTTTAAGTTTCAGCTTTGCAACCATACTTCCCCCGGAACCCAAAGACTTTGGTTTCCCGGAAGCTGCCGGAAAGGTCGTCATGGTAACGCCTCCCGATCGCTAGTTGGCATCGTTTATAGTCAGAACTAGGACGGTATCTGATCGTCTTCGAACCTCTGACTTTCGCTCTTGATTAAAGAAAACATTCTTGGCGAATGCTTTCGCAGTAGTTCGTCTTCCGCCGATCCAAGAATTTCACCTCTAACGGCAGAGTACGGACGCCCCCGTCTGTCCCTCTTAATCATTACCTCGTGCTCCGAAAACCAACAAAATAGAACCGAGGTCCTATTCCATTATTCCATGCAACACTATGCAGGCGAACAGCCTGCTTTGAACACTCTAATTTTTTCAAAGTAAACTTATCGGCCACCGCCGACACTCAGTCAAGAGCACCGACGGAGAACCGAAGGTGAGGCGAACGCAACCAGTGACACGCCTTGCGACGGACCGGCGGCGCTCGCCCAAAATCCAACTACGAGCTTTTCAACCGCAACAACTTTAGCATACACTGTTGGAGCTGGAATTACCGCGGCTGCTGGCACCAGACTTGCCCTCCAATGGATACTCGTTAAGAGTTTTAGGATGTACTCATTCCAATTACAGGGCCTCGTTAGAGTCCTGTATTGTTATTTTTCGTCACTACCTCCCCGTGTCGGGAATGGGTAATTTGCGCGCCTGCTGCCTTCCTTGGATGTGGTAGCCGTTTCTCAGGCTCCCTCTCCGGAATCGAACCCTGATTCCCCGTTACCCGTTATCACAAAGGTAGGCACGTAGCGTACCTTCGACAGTTGATAGGGCAGACACTTGAATGATACGTCGTCGGTGCAGAGACCGTACGATCCGCGTGGTTATCCAGAGTCATCAAACGTCACAGGACGAACCCGGTCGGTTTTGATCTGATAAAAGCGCGCCTCCCGAAGTCGGCGCTTAATGCATGTATTAGCTCTAGAATTACCACAGTTATCCACTTCGCTTACGAGACCAAATAAACCAAGACTGATTTAATGAGCCATTCGCAGTTTCGCTTTACGAGAACTCGTACTTGCACCTGCATGGCTTAATCTTTGAGACAAGCATATCACTACTGGCAGGATCAACCAGATAGCTGCGACAGCTGCGCTCGGCCCTTGCTGGGCCGCCCGGCGCGTGCTCGTCGCATTCGTTTAAGACCGAGGCGATCGCCTGCGGCCGTACTCGGCTTCGACAGTCGCTGGCCGCGACGTCCACGCTCTCGCCGGCAGTGCCAGGCGGAGCGATTTGCGTTTTTTCTTTGCTCGCCCTCTCTCGGGCTCGATCCATTCAGTTTCGCACAAACAAGAGCTCTGCCGGCCGCCTGCAGCGGTGCCTAAAACCCGGGCATAACAATGCGACCGTTCTGCTAGGCCGACAAGCGCTCAAGCCAGACGCTCGATCGAACGCCCCCTACATATTAGTCGAGACAACGGCTCGCTCATTAGCATCGCGTTTGTACTTTAACTTTTTTCGGCTCGGCTTCTTTCGACGCCGATGCCGGCGACGCAGCACTCTCTCGCCCGCCAGCCACCGAGAAAAGGGTGCGCTCCGACCGGCCCCGCACCGCTCTTTCTTGGCTCATTCGAAATTACTGTCTTTCGCTCTGACATGCCTTACCTAGGGTTAGGTTAGTATGCTTGCACGTTTGTACTTTAACTTTTTTCGGCTCGGCTTCTTTCGACGCCGATGCCGGCGACGCAGCACTCTCTCGCCCGCCAGCCACCGAGAAAAGGGTGCGCTCCGACCGGCCCCGCATCGCTCTTTCATGGCTCATTCGAAATTACTGTCTTTCGCTCTGACATGCCTTACCTAGGGTTAGGTTAGTATGCTTGCACGTTTGTACTTTAACTTTTTTTGGCTCGGCTTCTTTCGACGCCGATGCCGGCGACGCAGCACTCTCTCGCCCGCCAGCCACCTAGAAAAGGGTGCGCTCCGACCGGCCCCGCACCGCTCTTTCTTGGCTCATTCGAAATTACTGTCTTTCGCTCTGACATGCCTTACCTAGGGTTAGGTTAGTATGCTTGCACGTTTGTACTTTAACTTTTTTCGGCTCGGCTTCTTTCGACGCCGATGCCGGCGACGCAGCACTCTCTCGCCCGCCAGCCACCGAGAAAAGGGTGCGCTCCGACCGGCCCCGCACCGCTCTTTCATGGCTCATTCGAGTTTACTGTCTTTCGCTCTGACATGCCTTACCTAGGGTTAGGTTAGTATGCTTGCACGTTTGTACTTTAACTTTTTTTGGCTCGGCTTCTTTCGACGCCGATGCCGGCGACGCAGCACTCTCTCGCCCGCCAGCCACCGAGAAAAGGGTGCGCTCCGACCGGCCCCGCACCGCTCTTTCATGGCTCATTCGAAATTACTGTCTTTCGCTCTGACATGCCTTACCTAGGGTTAGGTTAGTATGCTTGCACGTTTGTACTTTAACTTTTTTCGGCTCGGCTTCTTTCGACGCCGATGCCGGCGACGCAGCACTCTCTCGCCCGCCAGCCACCGAGAAAAGGGTGCGCTCCGACCGGCCCCGCACCGCTCTTTCATGGCTCATTCGAGTTTACTGTCTTTCGCTCTGACATGCCTTACCTAGGGTTAGGTTAGTATGCTTGCACGTTTGTACTTTAACTTTTTTCGGCTCGGCTTCTTTCGACGCCGATGCCGGCGACGCAGCACTCTCTCGCCCGCCAGCCACCGAGAAAAGGGTGCGCTCCGACCGGCCCCGCACCGCTCTTTCTTGGCTCATTCGAAATTACTGTCTTTCGCTCTGACATGCCTTACCTAGGGTTAGGTTAGTATGCTTGCACGTTTGTACTTTAACTTTTTTCGGCTCGGCTTCTTTCGACGCCGATGCCGGCGACGCAGCACTCTCTCGCCCGCCAGCCACCGAGAAAAGGGTGCGCTCCGACCGGCCCCGCACCGCTCTTTCATGGCTCATTCGAAATTACTGTCTTTCGCTCTGACATGCCTTACCTAGGGTTAGGTTAGTATGCTTGCACGTTTGTACTTTAACTTTTTTTGGCTCGGCTTCTTTCGACGCCGATGCCGGCGACGCAGCACTCTCTCGCCCGCCAGCCACCTAGAAAAGGGTGCGCTCCGACCGGCCCCGCACCGCTCTTTCTTGGCTCATTCGAAATTACTGTCTTTCGCTCTGACATGCCTTACCTAGGGTTAGGTTAGTATGCTTGCACGTTTGTACTTTAACTTTTTTTGGCTCGGCTTCTTTCGACGCCGATGCCGGCGACGCAGCACTCTCTCGCCCGCCAGCCACCGAGAAAAGGGTGCGCTCCGACCGGCCCCGCACCGCTCTTTCATGGCTCATTCGAGTTTACTGTCTTTCGCTCTGACATGCCTTACCTAGGGTTAGGTTAGTATGCTTGCACGTTTGTACTTTAACTTTTTTTGGCTCGGCTTCTTTCGACGCCGATGCCGGCGACGCAGCACTCTCTCGCCCGCCAGCCACCGAGAAAAGGGTGCGCTCCGACCGGCCCCGCACCGCTCTTTCATGGCTCATTCGAAATTACTGTCTTTCGCTCTGACATGCCTTACCTAGGGTTAGGTTAGTATGCTTGCACGTTTGTACTTTAACTTTTTTCGGCTCGGCTTCTTTCGACGCCGATGCCGGCGACGCAGCACTCTCTCGCCCGCCAGCCACCGAGAAAAGGGTGCGCTCCGACCGGCCCCGCACCGCTCTTTCATGGCTCATTCGAGTTTACTGTCTTTCGCTCTGACATGCCTTACCTAGGGTTAGGTTAGTATGCTTGCACGTTTGTACTTTAACTTTTTTCGGCTCGGCTTCTTTCGACGCCGATGCCGGCGACGCAGCACTCTCTCGCCCGCCAGCCACCGAGAAAAGGGTGCGCTCCGACCGGCCCCGCACCGCTCTTTCTTGGCTCATTCGAAATTACTGTCTTTCGCTCTGACATGCCTTACCTAGGGTTAGGTTAGTATGCTTGCACGTTTGTACTTTAACTTTTTTCGGCTCGGCTTCTTTCGACGCCGATGCCGGCGACGCAGCACTCTCTCGCCCGCCAGCCACCGAGAAAAGGGTGCGCTCCGACCGGCCCCGCACCGCTCTTTCATGGCTCATTCGAAATTACTGTCTTTCGCTCTGACATGCCTTACCTAGGGTTAGGTTAGTATGCTTGCACGTTTGTACTTTAACTTTTTTCGGCTCGGCTTCTTTCGACGCCGATGCCGGCGACGCAGCACTCTCTCGCCCGCCAGCCACCGAGAAAAGGGTGCGCTCCGACCGGCCCCGCACCGCTCTTTCATGGCTCATTCGAGTTTACTGTCTTTCGCTCTGACATGCCTTACCTAGGGTTAGGTTAGTATGCTTGCACGTTTGTACTTTAACTTTTTTCGGCTCGGCTTCTTTCGACGCCGATGCCGGCGACGCAGCACTCTCTCGCCCGCCAGCCACCGAGAAAAGGGTGCGCTCCGACCGGCCCCGCACCGCTCTTTCTTGGCTCATTCGAAATTACTGTCTTTCGCTCTGACATGCCTTACCTAGGGTTAGGTTAGTATGCTTGCACGTTTGTACTTTAACTTTTTTCGGCTCGGCTTCTTTCGACGCCGATGCCGGCGACGCAGCACTCTCTCGCCCGCCAGCCACCGAGAAAAGGGTGCGCTCCGACCGGCCCCGCACCGCTCTTTCATGGCTCATTCGAAATTACTGTCTTTCGCTCTGACATGCCTTACCTAGGGTTAGGTTAGTATGCTTGCACGTTTGTACTTTAACTTTTTTTGGCTCGGCTTCTTTCGACGCCGATGCCGGCGACGCAGCACTCTCTCGCCCGCCAGCCACCTAGAAAAGGGTGCGCTCCGACCGGCCCCGCACCGCTCTTTCTTGGCTCATTCGAAATTACTGTCTTTCGCTCTGACATGCCTTACCTAGGGTTAGGTTAGTATGCTTGCACGTTTGTACTTTAACTTTTTTTGGCTCGGCTTCTTTCGACGCCGATGCCGGCGACGCAGCACTCTCTCGCCCGCCAGCCACCGAGAAAAGGGTGCGCTCCGACCGGCCCCGCACCGCTCTTTCATGGCTCATTCGAAATTACTGTCTTTCGCTCTGACATGCCTTACCTAGGGTTAGGTTAGTATGCTTGCACGTTTGTACTTTAACTTTTTTCGGCTCGGCTTCTTTCGACGCCGATGCCGGCGACGCAGCACTCTCTCGCCCGCCAGCCACCGAGAAAAGGGTGCGCTCCGACCGGCCCCGCACCGCTCTTTCATGGCTCATTCGAGTTTACTGTCTTTCGCTCTGACATGCCTTACCTAGGGTTAGGTTAGTATGCTTGCACGTTTGTACTTTAACTTTTTTCGGCTCGGCTTCTTTCGACGCCGATGCCGGCGACGCAGCACTCTCTCGCCCGCCAGCCACCGAGAAAAGGGTGCGCTCCGACCGGCCCCGCACCGCTCTTTCTTGGCTCATTCGAAATTACTGTCTTTCGCTCTGACATGCCTTACCTAGGGTTAGGTTAGTATGCTTGCACGTTTGTACTTTAACTTTTTTCGGCTCGGCTTCTTTCGACGCCGATGCCGGCGACGCAGCACTCTCTCGCCCGCCAGCCACCGAGAAAAGGGTGCGCTCCGACCGGCCCCGCACCGCTCTTTCATGGCTCATTCGAAATTACTGTCTTTCGCTCTGACATGCCTTACCTAGGGTTAGGTTAGTATGCTTGCACGTTTGTACTTTAACTTTTTTTGGCTCGGCTTCTTTCGACGCCGATGCCGGCGACGCAGCACTCTCTCGCCCGCCAGCCACCTAGAAAAGGGTGCGCTCCGACCGGCCCCGCACCGCTCTTTCTTGGCTCATTCGAAATTACTGTCTTTCGCTCTGACATGCCTTACCTAGGGTTAGGTTAGTATGCTTGCACGTTTGTACTTTAACTTTTTTTGGCTCGGCTTCTTTCGACGCCGATGCCGGCGACGCAGCACTCTCTCGCCCGCCAGCCACCGAGAAAAGGGTGCGCTCCGACCGGCCCCGCACCGCTCTTTCATGGCTCATTCGAAATTACTGTCTTTCGCTCTGACATGCCTTACCTAGGGTTAGGTTAGTATGCTTGCACGTTTGTACTTTAACTTTTTTCGGCTCGGCTTCTTTCGACGCCGATGCCGGCGACGCAGCACTCTCTCGCCCGCCAGCCACCGAGAAAAGGGTGCGCTCCGACCGGCCCCGCACCGCTCTTTCTTGGCTCATTCGAAATTACTGTCTTTCGCTCTGACATGCCTTACCTAGGGTTAGGTTAGTATGCTTGCACTTTTGTACTTTAACTTTTTTCGGCTCGGCTTCTTTCGACGCCGATGCCGGCGACGCAGCACTCTCTCGCCCGCCAGCCACCGAGAAAAGGGTGCGCTCCGACCGGCCCCGCACCGCTCTTTCATGGCTCATTCGAAATTACTGTCTTTCGCTCTGACATGCCTTACCTAGGGTTAGGTTAGTATGCTTGCACGTTTGTACTTTAACTTTTTTTGGCTCGGCTTCTTTCGACGCCGATGCCGGCGACGCAGCACTCTCTCGCCCGCCAGCCACCTAGAAAAGGGTGCGCTCCGACCGGCCCCGCACCGCTCTTTCTTGGCTCATTCGAAATTACTGTCTTTCGCTCTGACATGCCTTACCTAGGGTTAGGTTAGTATGCTTGCACGTTTGTACTTTAACTTTTTTCGGCTCGGCTTCTTTCGACGCCGATGCCGGCGACGCAGCACTCTCTCGCCCGCCAGCCACCGAGAAAAGGGTGCGCTCCGACCGGCCCCGCACCGCTCTTTCATGGCTCATTCGAAATTACTGTCTTTCGCTCTGACATGCCTTACCTAGGGTTAGGTTAGTATGCTTGCACGTTTGTACTTTAACTTTTTTTGGCTCGGCTTCTTTCGACGCCGATGCCGGCGACGCAGCACTCTCTCGCCCGCCAGCCACCTAGAAAAGGGTGCGCTCCGACCGGCCCCGCACCGCTCTTTCTTGGCTCATTCGAAATTACTGTCTTTCGCTCTGACATGCCTTACCTAGGGTTAGGTTAGTATGCTTGCACGTTTGTACTTTAACTTTTTTTGGCTCGGCTTCTTTCGACGCCGATGCCGGCGACGCAGCACTCTCTCGCCCGCCAGCCACCGAGAAAAGGGTGCGCTCCGACCGGCCCCGCACCGCTCTTTCATGGCTCATTCGAGTTTACTGTCTTTCGCTCTGACATGCCTTACCTAGGGTTAGGTTAGTATGCTTGCACGTTTGTACTTTAACTTTTTTCGGCTCGGCTTCTTTCGACGCCGATGCCGGCGACGCAGCACTCTCTCGCCCGCCAGCCACCGAGAAAAGGGTGCGCTCCGACCGGCCCCGCACCGCTCTTTCATGGCTCATTCGAAATTACTGTCTTTCGCTCTGACATGCCTTACCTAGGGTTAGGTTAGTATGCTTGCACGTTTGTACTTTAACTTTTTTCGGCTCGGCTTCTTTCGACGCCGATGCCGGCGACGCAGCACTCTCTCGCCCGCCAGCCACCGAGAAAAGGGTGCGCTCCGACCGGCCCCGCACCGCTCTTTCATGGCTCATTCGAGTTTACTGTCTTTCGCTCTGACATGCCTTACCTAGGGTTAGGTTAGTATGCTTGCACGTTTGTACATTAACTTTTTTCGGCTCGGCTTCTTTCGACGCCGATGCCGGCGACGCAGCACTCTCTCGCCCGCCAGCCACCGAGAAAAGGGTGCGCTCCGACCGGCCCCGCACCGCTCTTTCTTGGCTCATTCGAAATTACTGTCTTTCGCTCTGACATGCCTTACCTAGGGTTAGGTTAGTATGCTTGCACGTTTGTACTTTAACTTTTTTTGGCTCGGCTTCTTTCGACGCCGATGCCGGCGACGCAGCACTCTCTCGCCCGCCAGCCACCTAGAAAAGGGTGCGCTCCGACCGGCCCCGCACCGCTCTTTCTTGGCTCATTCGAAATTACTGTCTTTCGCTCTGACATGCCTTACCTAGGGTTAGGTTAGTATGCTTGCACGTTTGTACTTTAACTTTTTTCGGCTCGGCTTCTTTCGACGCCGATGCCGGCGACGCAGCACTCTCTCGCCCGCCAGCCACCGAGAAAAGGGTGCGCTCCGACCGGCCCCGCACCGCTCTTTCATGGCTCATTCGAGTTTACTGTCTTTCGCTCTGACATGCCTTACCTAGGGTTAGGTTAGTATGCTTGCACGTTTGTACATTAACTTTTTTCGGCTCGGCTTCTTTCGACGCCGATGCCGGCGACGCAGCACTCTCTCGCCCGCCAGCCACCGAGAAAAGGGTGCGCTCCGACCGGCCCCGCACCGCTCTTTCTTGGCTCATTCGAAATTACTGTCTTTCGCTCTGACATGCCTTACCTAGGGTTAGGTTAGTATGCTTGCACGTTTGTACTTTAACTTTTTTCGGCTCGGCTTCTTTCGACGCCGATGCCGGCGACGCAGCACTCTCTCGCCCGCCAGCCACCGAGAAAAGGGTGCGCTCCGACCGGCCCCGCACCGCTCTTTCTTGGCTCATTCGAAATTACTGTCTTTCGCTCTGACATGCCTTACCTAGGGTTAGGTTAGTATGCTTGCACGTTTGTACTTTAACTTTTTTCGGCTCGGCTTCTTTCGACGCCGATGCCGGCGACGCAGCACTCTCTCGCCCGCCAGCCACCGAGAAAAGGGTGCGCTCCGACCGGCCCCGCACCGCTCTTTCATGGCTCATTCGAAATTACTGTCTTTCGCTCTGACATGCCTTACCTAGGGTTAGGTTAGTATGCTTGCACGTTTGTACTTTAACTTTTTTCGGCTCGGCTTCTTTCGACGCCGATGCCGGCGACGCAGCACTCTCTCGCCCGCCAGCCACCGAGAAAAGGGTGCGCTCCGACCGGCCCCGCACCGCTCTTTCATGGCTCATTCGAGTTTACTGTCTTTCGCTCTGACATGCCTTACCTAGGGTTAGGTTAGTATGCTTGCACGTTTGTACTTTAACTTTTTTCGGCTCGGCTTCTTTCGACGCCGATGCCGGCGACGCAGCACTCTCTCGCCCGCCAGCCACCGAGAAAAGGGTGCGCTCCGACCGGCCCCGCACCGCTCTTTCTTGGCTCATTCGAAATTACTGTCTTTCGCTCTGACATGCCTTACCTAGGGTTAGGTTAGTATGCTTGCACGTTTGTACTTTAACTTTTTTCGGCTCGGCTTCTTTCGACGCCGATGCCGGCGACGCAGCACTCTCTCGCCCGCCAGCCACCGAGAAAAGGGTGCGCTCCGACCGGCCCCGCACCGCTCTTTCATGGCTCATTCGAAATTACTGTCTTTCGCTCTGACATGCCTTACCTAGGGTTAGGTTAGTATGCTTGCACGTTTGTACTTTAACTTTTTTTGGCTCGGCTTCTTTCGACGCCGATGCCGGCGACGCAGCACTCTCTCGCCCGCCAGCCACCTAGAAAAGGGTGCGCTCCGACCGGCCCCGCACCGCTCTTTCTTGGCTCATTCGAAATTACTGTCTTTCGCTCTGACATGCCTTACCTAGGGTTAGGTTAGTATG
>NW_027556581.1:222500-235000 GCF_964204865.1 Styela clava
GCCACCTAGAAAAGGGTGCGCTCCGACCGGCCCCGCACCGCTCTTTCTTGGCTCATTCGAAATTACTGTCTTTCGCTCTGACATGCCTTACCTAGGGTTAGGTTAGTATGCTTGCACGTTTGTACTTTAACTTTTTTCGGCTCGGCTTCTTTCGACGCCGATGCCGGCGACGCAGCACTCTCTCGCCCGCCAGCCACCGAGAAAAGGGTGCGCTCCGACCGGCCCCGCACCGCTCTTTCATGGCTCATTCGAGTTTACTGTCTTTCGCTCTGACATGCCTTACCTAGGGTTAGGTTAGTATGCTTGCACGTTTGTACTTTAACTTTTTTTGGCTCGGCTTCTTTCGACGCCGATGCCGGCGACGCAGCACTCTCTCGCCCGCCAGCCACCGAGAAAAGGGTGCGCTCCGACCGGCCCCGCACCGCTCTTTCATGGCTCATTCGAAATTACTGTCTTTCGCTCTGACATGCCTTACCTAGGGTTAGGTTAGTATGCTTGCACGTTTGTACTTTAACTTTTTTCGGCTCGGCTTCTTTCGACGCCGATGCCGGCGACGCAGCACTCTCTCGCCCGCCAGCCACCGAGAAAAGGGTGCGCTCCGAACGGCCCCGCACCGCTCTTTCATGGCTCATTCGAGTTTACTGTCTTTCGCTCTGACATGCCTTACCTAGGGTTAGGTTAGTATGCTTGCACGTTTGTACTTTAACTTTTTTCGGCTCGGCTTCTTTCGACGCCGATGCCGGCGACGCAGCACTCTCTCGCCCGCCAGCCACCGAGAAAAGGGTGCGCTCCGACCGGCCCCGCACCGCTCTTTCTTGGCTCATTCGAAATTACTGTCTTTCGCTCTGACATGCCTTACCTAGGGTTAGGTTAGTATGCTTGCACGTTTGTACTTTAACTTTTTTCGGCTCGGCTTCTTTCGACGCCGATGCCGGCGACGCAGCACTCTCTCGCCCGCCAGCCACCGAGAAAAGGGTGCGCTCCGACCGGCCCCGCACCGCTCTTTCATGGCTCATTCGAAATTACTGTCTTTCGCTCTGACATGCCTTACCTAGGGTTAGGTTAGTATGCTTGCACGTTTGTACTTTAACTTTTTTTGGCTCGGCTTCTTTCGACGCCGATGCCGGCGACGCAGCACTCTCTCGCCCGCCAGCCACCTAGAAAAGGGTGCGCTCCGACCGGCCCCGCACCGCTCTTTCTTGGCTCATTCGAAATTACTGTCTTTCGCTCTGACATGCCTTACCTAGGGTTAGGTTAGTATGCTTGCACGTTTGTACTTTAACTTTTTTTGGCTCGGCTTCTTTCGACGCCGATGCCGGCGACGCAGCACTCTCTCGCCCGCCAGCCACCGAGAAAAGGGTGCGCTCCGACCGGCCCCGCACCGCTCTTTCATGGCTCATTCGAGTTTACTGTCTTTCGCTCTGACATGCCTTACCTAGGGTTAGGTTAGTATGCTTGCACGTTTGTACTTTAACTTTTTTTGGCTCGGCTTCTTTCGACGCCGATGCCGGCGACGCAGCACTCTCTCGCCCGCCAGCCACCGAGAAAAGGGTGCGCTCCGACCGGCCCCGCACCGCTCTTTCATGGCTCATTCGAAATTACTGTCTTTCGCTCTGACATGCCTTACCTAGGGTTAGGTTAGTATGCTTGCACGTTTGTACTTTAACTTTTTTCGGCTCGGCTTCTTTCGACGCCGATGCCGGCGACGCAGCACTCTCTCGCCCGCCAGCCACCGAGAAAAGGGTGCGCTCCGACCGGCCCCGCACCGCTCTTTCATGGCTCATTCGAGTTTACTGTCTTTCGCTCTGACATGCCTTACCTAGGGTTAGGTTAGTATGCTTGCACGTTTGTACTTTAACTTTTTTCGGCTCGGCTTCTTTCGACGCCGATGCCGGCGACGCAGCACTCTCTCGCCCGCCAGCCACCGAGAAAAGGGTGCGCTCCGACCGGCCCCGCACCGCTCTTTCTTGGCTCATTCGAAATTACTGTCTTTCGCTCTGACATGCCTTACCTAGGGTTAGGTTAGTATGCTTGCACGTTTGTACTTTAACTTTTTTCGGCTCGGCTTCTTTCGACGCCGATGCCGGCGACGCAGCACTCTCTCGCCCGCCAGCCACCGAGAAAAGGGTGCGCTCCGACCGGCCCCGCACCGCTCTTTCATGGCTCATTCGAAATTACTGTCTTTCGCTCTGACATGCCTTACCTAGGGTTAGGTTAGTATGCTTGCACGTTTGTACTTTAACTTTTTTTGGCTCGGCTTCTTTCGACGCCGATGCCGGCGACGCAGCACTCTCTCGCCCGCCAGCCACCTAGAAAAGGGTGCGCTCCGACCGGCCCCGCACCGCTCTTTCTTGGCTCATTCGAAATTACTGTCTTTCGCTCTGACATGCCTTACCTAGGGTTAGGTTAGTATGCTTGCACGTTTGTACTTTAACTTTTTTTGGCTCGGCTTCTTTCGACGCCGATGCCGGCGACGCAGCACTCTCTCGCCCGCCAGCCACCGAGAAAAGGGTGCGCTCCGACCGGCCCCGCACCGCTCTTTCATGGCTCATTCGAAATTACTGTCTTTCGCTCTGACATGCCTTACCTAGGGTTAGGTTAGTATGCTTGCACGTTTGTACTTTAACTTTTTTCGGCTCGGCTTCTTTCGACGCCGATGCCGGCGACGCAGCACTCTCTCGCCCGCCAGCCACCGAGAAAAGGGTGCGCTCCGACCGGCCCCGCACCGCTCTTTCATGGCTCATTCGAGTTTACTGTCTTTCGCTCTGACATGCCTTACCTAGGGTTAGGTTAGTATGCTTGCACGTTTGTACTTTAACTTTTTTCGGCTCGGCTTCTTTCGACGCCGATGCCGGCGACGCAGCACTCTCTCGCCCGCCAGCCACCGAGAAAAGGGTGCGCTCCGACCGGCCCCGCACCGCTCTTTCTTGGCTCATTCGAAATTACTGTCTTTCGCTCTGACATGCCTTACCTAGGGTTAGGTTAGTATGCTTGCACGTTTGTACTTTAACTTTTTTCGGCTCGGCTTCTTTCGACGCCGATGCCGGCGACGCAGCACTCTCTCGCCCGCCAGCCACCGAGAAAAGGGTGCGCTCCGACCGGCCCCGCACCGCTCTTTCATGGCTCATTCGAAATTACTGTCTTTCGCTCTGACATGCCTTACCTAGGGTTAGGTTAGTATGCTTGCACGTTTGTACTTTAACTTTTTTTGGCTCGGCTTCTTTCGACGCCGATGCCGGCGACGCAGCACTCTCTCGCCCGCCAGCCACCTAGAAAAGGGTGCGCTCCGACCGGCCCCGCACCGCTCTTTCTTGGCTCATTCGAAATTACTGTCTTTCGCTCTGACATGCCTTACCTAGGGTTAGGTTAGTATGCTTGCACGTTTGTACTTTAACTTTTTTTGGCTCGGCTTCTTTCGACGCCGATGCCGGCGACGCAGCACTCTCTCGCCCGCCAGCCACCGAGAAAAGGGTGCGCTCCGACCGGCCCCGCACCGCTCTTTCATGGCTCATTCGAAATTACTGTCTTTCGCTCTGACATGCCTTACCTAGGGTTAGGTTAGTATGCTTGCACGTTTGTACTTTAACTTTTTTCGGCTCGGCTTCTTTCGACGCCGATGCCGGCGACGCAGCACTCTCTCGCCCGCCAGCCACCGAGAAAAGGGTGCGCTCCGACCGGCCCCGCACCGCTCTTTCTTGGCTCATTCGAAATTACTGTCTTTCGCTCTGACATGCCTTACCTAGGGTTAGGTTAGTATGCTTGCACTTTTGTACTTTAACTTTTTTCGGCTCGGCTTCTTTCGACGCCGATGCCGGCGACGCAGCACTCTCTCGCCCGCCAGCCACCGAGAAAAGGGTGCGCTCCGACCGGCCCCGCACCGCTCTTTCATGGCTCATTCGAAATTACTGTCTTTCGCTCTGACATGCCTTACCTAGGGTTAGGTTAGTATGCTTGCACGTTTGTACTTTAACTTTTTTTGGCTCGGCTTCTTTCGACGCCGATGCCGGCGACGCAGCACTCTCTCGCCCGCCAGCCACCTAGAAAAGGGTGCGCTCCGACCGGCCCCGCACCGCTCTTTCTTGGCTCATTCGAAATTACTGTCTTTCGCTCTGACATGCCTTACCTAGGGTTAGGTTAGTATGCTTGCACGTTTGTACTTTAACTTTTTTCGGCTCGGCTTCTTTCGACGCCGATGCCGGCGACGCAGCACTCTCTCGCCCGTCAGCCACCGAGAAAAGGGTGCGCTCCGACCGGCCCCGCACCGCTCTTTCATGGCTCATTCGAAATTACTGTCTTTCGCTCTGACATGCCTTACCTAGGGTTAGGTTAGTATGCTTGCACGTTTGTACTTTAACTTTTTTTGGCTCGGCTTCTTTCGACGCCGATGCCGGCGACGCAGCACTCTCTCGCCCGCCAGCCACCTAGAAAAGGGTGCGCTCCGACCGGCCCCGCACCGCTCTTTCTTGGCTCATTCGAAATTACTGTCTTTCGCTCTGACATGCCTTACCTAGGGTTAGGTTAGTATGCTTGCACGTTTGTACTTTAACTTTTTTTGGCTCGGCTTCTTTCGACGCCGATGCCGGCGACGCAGCACTCTCTCGCCCGCCAGCCACCGAGAAAAGGGTGCGCTCCGACCGGCCCCGCACCGCTCTTTCATGGCTCATTCGAGTTTACTGTCTTTCGCTCTGACATGCCTTACCTAGGGTTAGGTTAGTATGCTTGCACGTTTGTACTTTAACTTTTTTCGGCTCGGCTTCTTTCGACGCCGATGCCGGCGACGCAGCACTCTCTCGCCCGCCAGCCACCGAGAAAAGGGTGCGCTCCGACCGGCCCCGCACCGCTCTTTCATGGCTCATTCGAAATTACTGTCTTTCGCTCTGACATGCCTTACCTAGGGTTAGGTTAGTATGCTTGCACGTTTGTACTTTAACTTTTTTCGGCTCGGCTTCTTTCGACGCCGATGCCGGCGACGCAGCACTCTCTCGCCCGCCAGCCACCGAGAAAAGGGTGCGCTCCGACCGGCCCCGCACCGCTCTTTCATGGCTCATTCGAGTTTACTGTCTTTCGCTCTGACATGCCTTACCTAGGGTTAGGTTAGTATGCTTGCACGTTTGTACATTAACTTTTTTCGGCTCGGCTTCTTTCGACGCCGATGCCGGCGACGCAGCACTCTCTCGCCCGCCAGCCACCGAGAAAAGGGTGCGCTCCGACCGGCCCCGCACCGCTCTTTCTTGGCTCATTCGAAATTACTGTCTTTCGCTCTGACATGCCTTACCTAGGGTTAGGTTAGTATGCTTGCACGTTTGTACTTTAACTTTTTTTGGCTCGGCTTCTTTCGACGCCGATGCCGGCGACGCAGCACTCTCTCGCCCGCCAGCCACCTAGAAAAGGGTGCGCTCCGACCGGCCCCGCACCGCTCTTTCTTGGCTCATTCGAAATTACTGTCTTTCGCTCTGACATGCCTTACCTAGGGTTAGGTTAGTATGCTTGCACGTTTGTACTTTAACTTTTTTCGGCTCGGCTTCTTTCGACGCCGATGCCGGCGACGCAGCACTCTCTCGCCCGCCAGCCACCGAGAAAAGGGTGCGCTCCGACCGGCCCCGCACCGCTCTTTCATGGCTCATTCGAGTTTACTGTCTTTCGCTCTGACATGCCTTACCTAGGGTTAGGTTAGTATGCTTGCACGTTTGTACATTAACTTTTTTCGGCTCGGCTTCTTTCGACGCCGATGCCGGCGACGCAGCACTCTCTCGCCCGCCAGCCACCGAGAAAAGGGTGCGCTCCGACCGGCCCCGCACCGCTCTTTCTTGGCTCATTCGAAATTACTGTCTTTCGCTCTGACATGCCTTACCTAGGGTTAGGTTAGTATGCTTGCACGTTTGTACTTTAACTTTTTTCGGCTCGGCTTCTTTCGACGCCGATGCCGGCGACGCAGCACTCTCTCGCCCGCCAGCCACCGAGAAAAGGGTGCGCTCCGACCGGCCCCGCACCGCTCTTTCTTGGCTCATTCGAAATTACTGTCTTTCGCTCTGACATGCCTTACCTAGGGTTAGGTTAGTATGCTTGCACGTTTGTACTTTAACTTTTTTCGGCTCGGCTTCTTTCGACGCCGATGCCGGCGACGCAGCACTCTCTCGCCCGCCAGCCACCGAGAAAAGGGTGCGCTCCGACCGGCCCCGCACCGCTCTTTCATGGCTCATTCGAAATTACTGTCTTTCGCTCTGACATGCCTTACCTAGGGTTAGGTTAGTATGCTTGCACGTTTGTACTTTAACTTTTTTCGGCTCGGCTTCTTTCGACGCCGATGCCGGCGACGCAGCACTCTCTCGCCCGCCAGCCACCGAGAAAAGGGTGCGCTCCGACCGGCCCCGCACCGCTCTTTCATGGCTCATTCGAGTTTACTGTCTTTCGCTCTGACATGCCTTACCTAGGGTTAGGTTAGTATGCTTGCACGTTTGTACTTTAACTTTTTTTGGCTCGGCTTCTTTCGACGCCGATGCCGGCGACGCAGCACTCTCTCGCCCGCCAGCCACCGAGAAAAGGGTGCGCTCCGACCGGCCCCGCACCGCTCTTTCTTGGCTCATTCGAAATTACTGTCTTTCGCTCTGACATGCCTTACCTAGGGTTAGGTTAGTATGCTTGCACGTTTGTACTTTAACTTTTTTCGGCTCGGCTTCTTTCGACGCCGATGCCGGCGACGCAGCACTCTCTCGCCCGCCAGCCACCGAGAAAAGGGTGCGCTCCGACCGGCCCCGCACCGCTCTTTCATGGCTCATTCGAAATTACTGTCTTTCGCTCTGACATGCCTTACCTAGGGTTAGGTTAGTATGCTTGCACGTTTGTACTTTAACTTTTTTCGGCTCGGCTTCTTTCGACGCCGATGCCGGCGACGCAGCACTCTCTCGCCCGCCAGCCACCGAGAAAAGGGTGCGCTCCGACCGGCCCCGCACCGCTCTTTCTTGGCTCATTCGAAATTACTGTCTTTCGCTCTGACATGCCTTACCTAGGGTTAGGTTAGTATGCTTGCACGTTTGTACTTTAACTTTTTTCGGCTCGGCTTCTTTCGACGCCGATGCCGGCGACGCAGCACTCTCTCGCCCGCCAGCCACCGAGAAAAGGGTGCGCTCCGACCGGCCCCGCACCGCTCTTTCATGGCTCATTCGAAATTACTGTCTTTCGCTCTGACATGCCTTACCTAGGGTTAGGTTAGTATGCTTGCACGTTTGTACTTTAACTTTTTTTGGCTCGGCTTCTTTCGACGCCGATGCCGGCGACGCAGCACTCTCTCGCCCGCCAGCCACCTAGAAAAGGGTGCGCTCCGACCGGCCCCGCACCGCTCTTTCTTGGCTCATTCGAAATTACTGTCTTTCGCTCTGACATGCCTTACCTAGGGTTAGGTTAGTATGCTTGCACGTTTGTACTTTAACTTTTTTTGGCTCGGCTTCTTTCGACGCCGATGCCGGCGACGCAGCACTCTCTCGCCCGCCAGCCACCGAGAAAAGGGTGCGCTCCGACCGGCCCCGCACCGCTCTTTCATGGCTCATTCGAGTTTACTGTCTTTCGCTCTGACATGCCTTACCTAGGGTTAGGTTAGTATGCTTGCACGTTTGTACTTTAACTTTTTTTGGCTCGGCTTCTTTCGACGCCGATGCCGGCGACGCAGCACTCTCTCGCCCGCCAGCCACCGAGAAAAGGGTGCGCTCCGACCGGCCCCGCACCGCTCTTTCATGGCTCATTCGAAATTACTGTCTTTCGCTCTGACATGCCTTACCTAGGGTTAGGTTAGTATGCTTGCACGTTTGTACTTTAACTTTTTTCGGCTCGGCTTCTTTCGACGCCGATGCCGGCGACGCAGCACTCTCTCGCCCGCCAGCCACCGAGAAAAGGGTGCGCTCCGACCGGCCCCGCACCGCTCTTTCATGGCTCATTCGAGTTTACTGTCTTTCGCTCTGACATGCCTTACCTAGGGTTAGGTTAGTATGCTTGCACGTTTGTACTTTAACTTTTTTCGGCTCGGCTTCTTTCGACGCCGATGCCGGCGACGCAGCACTCTCTCGCCCGCCAGCCACCGAGAAAAGGGTGCGCTCCGACCGGCCCCGCACCGCTCTTTCTTGGCTCATTCGAAATTACTGTCTTTCGCTCTGACATGCCTTACCTAGGGTTAGGTTAGTATGCTTGCACGTTTGTACTTTAACTTTTTTCGGCTCGGCTTCTTTCGACGCCGATGCCGGCGACGCAGCACTCTCTCGCCCGCCAGCCACCGAGAAAAGGGTGCGCTCCGACCGGCCCCGCACCGCTCTTTCATGGCTCATTCGAGTTTACTGTCTTTCGCTCTGACATGCCTTACCTAGGGTTAGGTTAGTATGCTTGCACGTTTGTACTTTAACTTTTTTCGGCTCGGCTTCTTTCGACGCCGATGCCGGCGACGCAGCACTCTCTCGCCCGCCAGCCACCGAGAAAAGGGTGCGCTCCGACCGGCCCCGCACCGCTCTTTCATGGCTCATTCGAAATTACTGTCTTTCGCTCTGACATGCCTTACCTAGGGTTAGGTTAGTATGCTTGCACGTTTGTACTTTAACTTTTTTCGGCTCGGCTTCTTTCGACGCCGATGCCGGCGACGCAGCACTCTCTCGCCCGCCAGCCACCGAGAAAAGGGTGCGCTCCGACCGGCCCCGCACCGCTCTTTCATGGCTCATTCGAGTTTACTGTCTTTCGCTCTGACATGCCTTACCTAGGGTTAGGTTAGTATGCTTGCACGTTTGTACATTAACTTTTTTCGGCTCGGCTTCTTTCGACGCCGATGCCGGCGACGCAGCACTCTCTCGCCCGCCAGCCACCGAGAAAAGGGTGCGCTCCGACCGGCCCCGCACCGCTCTTTCTTGGCTCATTCGAAATTACTGTCTTTCGCTCTGACATGCCTTACCTAGGGTTAGGTTAGTATGCTTGCACGTTTGTACTTTAACTTTTTTTGGCTCGGCTTCTTTCGACGCCGATGCCGGCGACGCAGCACTCTCTCGCCCGCCAGCCACCTAGAAAAGGGTGCGCTCCGACCGGCCCCGCACCGCTCTTTCTTGGCTCATTCGAAATTACTGTCTTTCGCTCTGACATGCCTTACCTAGGGTTAGGTTAGTATGCTTGCACGTTTGTACTTTAACTTTTTTCGGCTCGGCTTCTTTCGACGCCGATGCCGGCGACGCAGCACTCTCTCGCCCGCCAGCCACCGAGAAAAGGGTGCGCTCCGACCGGCCCCGCACCGCTCTTTCATGGCTCATTCGAGTTTACTGTCTTTCGCTCTGACATGCCTTACCTAGGGTTAGGTTAGTATGCTTGCACGTTTGTACATTAACTTTTTTCGGCTCGGCTTCTTTCGACGCCGATGCCGGCGACGCAGCACTCTCTCGCCCGCCAGCCACCGAGAAAAGGGTGCGCTCCGACCGGCCCCGCACCGCTCTTTCTTGGCTCATTCGAAATTACTGTCTTTCGCTCTGACATGCCTTACCTAGGGTTAGGTTAGTATGCTTGCACGTTTGTACTTTAACTTTTTTCGGCTCGGCTTCTTTCGACGCCGATGCCGGCGACGCAGCACTCTCTCGCCCGCCAGCCACCGAGAAAAGGGTGCGCTCCGACCGGCCCCGCACCGCTCTTTCTTGGCTCATTCGAAATTACTGTCTTTCGCTCTGACATGCCTTACCTAGGGTTAGGTTAGTATGCTTGCACGTTTGTACTTTAACTTTTTTCGGCTCGGCTTCTTTCGACGCCGATGCCGGCGACGCAGCACTCTCTCGCCCGCCAGCCACCGAGAAAAGGGTGCGCTCCGACCGGCCCCGCACCGCTCTTTCATGGCTCATTCGAAATTACTGTCTTTCGCTCTGACATGCCTTACCTAGGGTTAGGTTAGTATGCTTGCACGTTTGTACTTTAACTTTTTTCGGCTCGGCTTCTTTCGACGCCGATGCCGGCGACGCAGCACTCTCTCGCCCGCCAGCCACCGAGAAAAGGGTGCGCTCCGACCGGCCCCGCACCGCTCTTTCATGGCTCATTCGAGTTTACTGTCTTTCGCTCTGACATGCCTTACCTAGGGTTAGGTTAGTATGCTTGCACGTTTGTACTTTAACTTTTTTCGGCTCGGCTTCTTTCGACGCCGATGCCGGCGACGCAGCACTCTCTCGCCCGCCAGCCACCGAGAAAAGGGTGCGCTCCGACCGGCCCCGCACCGCTCTTTCTTGGCTCATTCGAAATTACTGTCTTTCGCTCTGACATGCCTTACCTAGGGTTAGGTTAGTATGCTTGCACGTTTGTACTTTAACTTTTTTCGGCTCGGCTTCTTTCGACGCCGATGCCGGCGACGCAGCACTCTCTCGCCCGCCAGCCACCGAGAAAAGGGTGCGCTCCGACCGGCCCCGCACCGCTCTTTCATGGCTCATTCGAAATTACTGTCTTTCGCTCTGACATGCCTTACCTAGGGTTAGGTTAGTATGCTTGCACGTTTGTACTTTAACTTTTTTTGGCTCGGCTTCTTTCGACGCCGATGCCGGCGACGCAGCACTCTCTCGCCCGCCAGCCACCTAGAAAAGGGTGCGCTCCGACCGGCCCCGCACCGCTCTTTCTTGGCTCATTCGAAATTACTGTCTTTCGCTCTGACATGCCTTACCTAGGGTTAGGTTAGTATGCTTGCACGTTTGTACTTTAACTTTTTTTGGCTCGGCTTCTTTCGACGCCGATGCCGGCGACGCAGCACTCTCTCGCCCGCCAGCCACCGAGAAAAGGGTGCGCTCCGACCGGCCCCGCACCGCTCTTTCATGGCTCATTCGAGTTTACTGTCTTTCGCTCTGACATGCCTTACCTAGGGTTAGGTTAGTATGCTTGCACGTTTGTACTTTAACTTTTTTTGGCTCGGCTTCTTTCGACGCCGATGCCGGCGACGCAGCACTCTCTCGCCCGCCAGCCACCGAGAAAAGGGTGCGCTCCGACCGGCCCCGCACCGCTCTTTCATGGCTCATTCGAAATTACTGTCTTTCGCTCTGACATGCCTTACCTAGGGTTAGGTTAGTATGCTTGCACGTTTGTACTTTAACTTTTTTCGGCTCGGCTTCTTTCGACGCCGATGCCGGCGACGCAGCACTCTCTCGCCCGCCAGCCACCGAGAAAAGGGTGCGCTCCGACCGGCCCCGCACCGCTCTTTCATGGCTCATTCGAGTTTACTGTCTTTCGCTCTGACATGCCTTACCTAGGGTTAGGTTAGTATGCTTGCACGTTTGTACTTTAACTTTTTTCGGCTCGGCTTCTTTCGACGCCGATGCCGGCGACGCAGCACTCTCTCGCCCGCCAGCCACCGAGAAAAGGGTGCGCTCCGACCGGCCCCGCACCGCTCTTTCTTGGCTCATTCGAAATTACTGTCTTTCGCTCTGACATGCCTTACCTAGGGTTAGGTTAGTATGCTTGCACGTTTGTACTTTAACTTTTTTCGGCTCGGCTTCTTTCGACGCCGATGCCGGCGACGCAGCACTCTCTCGCCCGCCAGCCACCGAGAAAAGGGTGCGCTCCGACCGGCCCCGCACCGCTCTTTCATGGCTCATTCGAAATTACTGTCTTCGCTCTGACATGCCTTACCTAGGGTTAGGTTAGTATGCTTGCACGTTTGTACTTTAACTTTTTTTGGCTCGGCTTCTTTCGACGCCGATGCCGGCGACGCAGCACTCTCTCGCCCGCCAGCCACCTAGAAAAGGGTGCGCTCCGACCGGCCCCGCACCGCTCTTTCTTGGCTCATTCGAAATTACTGTCTTTCGCTCTGACATGCCTTACCTAGGGTTAGGTTAGTATGCTTGCACGTTTGTACTTTAACTTTTTTTGGCTCGGCTTCTTTCGACGCCGATGCCGGCGACGCAGCACTCTCTCGCCCGCCAGCCACCGAGAAAAGGGTGCGCTCCGACCGGCCCCGCACCGCTCTTTCATGGCTCATTCGAGTTTACTGTCTTTCGCTCTGACATGCCTTACCTAGGGTTAGGTTAGTATGCTTGCACGTGCGGTCTCTTGAACTTTTTTGGTTTGGTTAGTTTGGACCTGGTCGTATTGCGAAATTGTGCGATCCAATGGGCGGCGGCGACGCCCCCTTTTCGTATTGCGAAATGACACGTGGGCTTCGTCGCGGATGAGTGAGTAACGGCCAATCACGTGTCAACAATCGGCGCGAATCCAGCCAAGCGAGCGAGCGGTAATCACGTGGAAGATTTTGAAACGGGGCGCGAGCCAATGGAGGGCGACGACGCCCCCTTTTCGTATTGCGAAATGACACGTGGGCTTCGTCGCGGATGAGTGAGTAACGGCCAATCACGTGTCAACAATCGGCGCGAATCCAGCCAAGCGAGCGAGCGGTAATCACGTGGAAGATTTTGAAACGGGGCGCGAGCCAATGGAGGGCGACGACGCCCCCTTGTCGTATTGCGAAATGTCGTATCGCGGATGAGTGACGGCTTCTCATCAAACCTTGCTCAAGCGACCGT
>NW_027556582.1:0-25946 GCF_964204865.1 Styela clava
AGGATTTAAGCACGCCGACGGCAAAAGTTTAAGAGTTTAAGAGTTTTCGCAAAACTTCTTCCATTTTAAAAAATAAAATATATATATAAATATATAGACTTTTTGAAAAACTCTTAAACTTTTAAACTTCCCCACCTTTTCGCTCTAAAATGGCTTGAACAGTGGCAAAACTGGCGGTTTAATAGTTTAAAAGTTGTTGCCAAATAGTTTAATAGTTTAAGAGTTGAACGATTCCACCCCTTAAAAAGGCCGTTTTTTGGCTCTATGACTGGGCAAAACCCGATTGCTCCACTTATTGGCTAAAATAGGGCATTTTTTCGCTCTTCCTCAAAAAGAGGCTAAAAATATTTTGAAAGGTCCCCCTTTATTATAACATAAAATTTTAAAATGTCAAGGGTTTTTTTATTTATTTTATTTTTTTTTTAAAAGGGGCGGAAAATTCCAAAATGAGGCCCCAAAATTGGCTTGGCTATCTCTTAGGGTGGCCAAAATGATACATTTAAGGGGTCAAACAGAGACGAAAGGAGAAGGGGAGGAGCTAACGGGTGGAAGAGGGCACGAAGTGGGGCAAAATGGCACGAAATGAGGGCAAAGGCTATAAAATGGCATAAACAGGGCACGAAGTGGCGCGAAGAGGGGCCAAAATGAGGACAGGGAGGGCAAAGGGAAAACAGGGAGGGGGAGGGTGACAACCCGGATTTTATTTTTTCATTCCTTGTTGTTATATCATTTTTACCCGCGCCCATTTTTCGCTTTTCGCTTTTTTCGCTTTTCGTTGCGTGCCCCCCCCCCCTAAGTTTTTTCTCGTTTCTGTGCAGCGCCGCCCCTATCGACGCCCCCCCCCTTTCTTTTTCGTGTTCCTGTTTGGCCGGGCCCCTACTTTTGGCCACTTCGTGGCGTAGCGAAAAAAAAATAAAAATAATTGCCAAAAACGTTCCAAAAAAAATTTTTTTACCAAGTATATTAATATAGAGGTGGTTGATGCAAATATAACATTTACCTCATGTTGAATGATTTTTCCATTGTCGAAAAACATTAATATCCACATATCAAGTTAATCGCATCAACGTCCCTTTTTGGTGAGCGTGGCTCCAGGTCAACTCGGCGGGATTCGGTCCCTGAATGTGTGGTTTCAAACCCACCGCTCATCAATCATTTTTACAGAAACAGTTATATTTAATTATAGAACAAACCGCCAGTTTGGCGATGCCCACGGTTAAGTTCGGAAGAATTTTAGGCGTCAAAATAAGTAAAGGAGAATTGAAAAACCTAATATAATATTATGGAAAATATCAATACAAACAATAATGCAGGGTCTAACGAAAAAGACACTGGAACTGTTAACGCAACAGTTGGCAAAAAGAGTTTAGATGTTCTTACACTTGAAAACGAAAGATTACAGGAAACGTTGAAAAACAAAATCACTGAAATCAAGAATCTCGAAAGAATCAAGGCTGAACATTTGGAAATCATCAACCGAGCCAAAGATAGCCGCAGCGAACAAGATATACAAATCGAGCAATTGCAAAAAACCAATGACGACTTATCAGGTCAACTTGGTTCAATGAGATTGCAAAATGAGTTTGTTTCGAAAGGCGGAAAAATTGAAGAATTTGATGACTTCAAACGTTTAACTAACGGGGTTGAACTTAAGGAAGAAGACTGAGGACGATACCAAGATAAGTACGCCGGGTCTATTTTTAAACCTAAAGAAACAGAACAACCGATAGTTGAACCACTAGCACACGTAGCCGCAGCACCTGCACCAGGTTTCCAACCAACAGGAGCCGAAGGAAGACGTAATGTCACTTCGGACACCTTATTAAATGACGAAGGAAACAAAGTGCAAACTCTAGAAGATTTCTCGGGCCTCCACCATCAGAAAAATAGTTTTTCGCTCGTAACCTCCGTAATCGAGTCATAAATATTTAACATATTATAGGAGGAAAAAAATTATGGCAAAAGTTAATACTAGTTTAGAATCCTTATTAACTGTTAAAGGTGCTGGAAGCGCTTATGATGTTCCATCTACTTTAACGGAATGACGTCGTTGATTACCAATGCTTGGTATCACTAAGTTAAGTCAATTAGGTTTTTATACTTTCAAAAATGAAACAGTGGCCGGATCTTTCCGTTTTGTCGCTGGACAAAGAATGATCCCTCGTAAATATACGGTTGAAACAAGCCGAGCATCTTACAGGGACGCAACACGTGGTATCAAATTGAACCATGTCGCATATGCAACACTTATCGTTGGATTAGATCAACACTACGAAAACGGTGTAACAAGTGAAATGTTCGACGAAAAACGATTTAAAGGAACAGCAGATTTAGTCTTATGATCAGCAAGTACATTCTATGATACTTACTTATTATCAATCGACTTATCATGATTTGTTAAAGCAGCAGATATCTTAAAAGATACTTCAAGTGGAGCACCAGATACAGTTTTGGTTCTTGACGCAGCAACTATCGAAATCAATTCGAAAGACGCAGCAACGAAGTTTATTCGTTTGGTAACACAACACTTGATTAAACTTGAACACTACGTGGACAGTTACGGAAAAACACGTACAGAAGACATTAAATTGTTATTTCGCCTGTGTTCGAAAATCTTTTGATCACTGCCGCTACGGCAAGCGCATTCAACCCTAACTTCTACATGAAACGTGAAGGTGGATCGCAAATCTACAAATACTCTGCCCAAGTCCATCACTTCTTAGGAAGAAATATTGCAGACAATGTCTACGTTTCTGACTCAACAAAAGCTGTTGATTTATCGAAATGATTATTGATTGCGTCTGAATATAAACCCGACGGAACAGGGCCTATTTGTACAGTTGTTGGAAACTCACATATGATTAACATTGCAGCTTTGGAAGCTAATCAAAACAGAGCGATTACATTCAAAGCCAGTTATGGTATGGAAATTTTCGACGCCTTGAAACCAAGAATGTACGGAATCCGTACTGCCTAATCAGGTTTCACAACACTAGTGTTCAGGGTTGTCACTAACGAAAAAAACAACCCACCTATAGGAGAAAAAATACATAAAATATGAGTACAAAAGTTAATTTAAGACCAGATGACATTTTATTCGGAAAGGAATCATTATACGATATCGTTGATGGTTTTATGCATCCGGCAAATGCCAATGGCAAAGGTAAGGATGTTTATATTAAACTTCCTGACTATTCATTTTTTGAAATTGAACTTGTAAAACCAAAAGCTGATAATTTCAAAGAAGTTAGTGTTCGTTTACATATTTATTATATGCAATCAAAAATCATCCGTGTACGAGGGAAAGAAAAATCAATTCCTGTATCAGAAATAAATTACGCGACTGAATGATTTGGATTGAACATATTACAATTGGATAAAGAACAAACACTTAATGATATCAAAAGAGTTGTTGATTCACACCTTCAAACAGTAGGTAATGACAATTATCAATTGAATATTATTACTAAAATAGAAGAAACGATTCTCGAAAAAAAAGAGAATAAAAAAAAGGAGTAGAGAAAAATGGCAACACGAGTATACGAATTAACGGAAGCACCTTATATTTCAGTAGCGGATTTTAAAAAATTTTACGCTAGAGAATATAAGTATGAACCAAGCGACGCGGAAATCCAAGCGGTTATCCAATTAGCTTTCACAAAACTAAACATGTTTGTAGGAGCAAAGGCTATCAGTCAAGAAAGTTTGAACGAGGCCCAACCTGACCCTATTAAACGGGACTTTTTCAAGGAAGCTATTGGACGGTTAGCAGATTACTTTTTGGACATAGGTATTTACGACCAAGGATCACATAATTCTTTTTCTTTCGGTCAAATTAGCGCCAGTTCAAATAACATCTATGAAGTCGAATATGTTCCAAGAATTGTTCGTCAATTAATCGAATATAGTGAATTGTATACTCCTTTTGTCACTTTGGACAGTTCCATTGGGGAATGTTCTACAGACGTAGATGCCAATAATGTTGTTGATTTTTTCGATGCTTTCATTACTCGTGATGACGCTGTAAAATTAGTCGACACAATGAAAACGACACTTCAAGAAGAAATAGGTGTTCGTTTACATAATACTTTAAACGGTACTGATATGTCATGACATGTTAAAGCACCAATTCCATTAAACGAAACAATCACCAAAATTTTAACAGATTTTGATGAATCAACAAACACACCCAAATATAGTTTGAATGGAGAACTTATTAATGATCTTAATCTAGCAACAGAAGATTTTGTTTCGCAACAATTCAAATATCTTGACTCAATAAAATACACTACAGATCCTGTTTATGAATCTAAAGTGTTAGTCGATTATATTCATAGTGCCACAGAAGGTGGACATCATTTCTTAGCTGTAAAAAGAGAAGACTTGATTTCTCACTGAAATTTGGCAACCGAAATATTTGTTTTGAAAGAAATTGAAAAACGTCATCCAACTAACGAAGAGGTTGACGAAGCTGTTTCAACACTTATGACTAAACACAGTGTTAATTTTATTAAAGGGGACATGACAGAGGATATCGTTTCTCATTTAATAACATTGGATAAAGAATTGGCTACTGAATACGATCATAACGACTCATCTACATTGGATGATATTGAACCTCTTACTCTTATTTCATATAACGACGAAATATACATGATGTTTGCAAAAAACACAACATCTATTTATTTAATAAACAAATACAAACGTGAAATTTGAAGACACGATATAAACACTCAGTCAGAAAATCTTAATGGAACAAAAGTAATTTTAACTATTAAACAAACAACTTTGGCTATTGATTATATTAAAAATAATAATAATGCTTCGGCTCCTACTCTTGTTAACTACGAGTCAACCTTATTAACAGAAGTTTATGACAGAGATGAAATCGAAGACGGGTTTATTCCATTTTATACGGCCAATAAAACATTTGTCGGACATAAAACAGGAGCTCTTGAAACAGGAATCGTGTTAATCGATCCTAAAATAAAAAGTGCTGATGACAATGGAACACTGTTGCATCATCCTTTAATCGAAAAATTATCTTCAACAGATAGAACATCGGAATTCTTAAAGTCTCTTTATTATTTCGAAAAAAATGGCAAAATGTACATGAAACAAGTTAAGGGTGACATCGAACAATTATTATTGTCTGAATCAGGACTTAACACTGTACATTCTATTTTACATAACAACACAAGTTTTGCACCCATAAGAGACACTTATAACAAAGCTGAAATCGATAGTAAACTTGATGGTATACTACGATTAGATGATTTATTATTAAACGAAACTACTTTACCTTGAACACAAGTTCCAACAGAAAGTCAAAGAACAACATTAACTGCTGTTTTTAAAGTTCCTAAAACATTTTATGGATTAAACGTTGGAAAATGAGGAAGCGATTGAGCTTACAATCCTTTATCACTTCGTACAGAAGAAAAAGTTTATCTTTATAAATTTAATAACTTTGGAACACCTCAAACTTTAATTGAAGACATTTGAAGTTTATGAAAAAAAGATACCGCTGAATTTCCTTCAAATTGATTAGAATTAACTGAAGATCAAAAACACGATGCGGCCTTAAAATTTGTAAATAAAATATGTGGTTCGAGTTACAAAAGAAGTGACTTTGAACACATTGGAGGTACTGTTTCAAAATTAGATCATATTAGTCCAATTAAAAGAAGCGATTTAGGAAAGCTTTACGAATATTTTGTTCTTTCACAAAATCCTCCAGTTTTCCCATTTGAGTCTAATTTCAGCACACCGCAAAAATGATCTGACGAATATGGCTTTACAAAAGAACAATTCTATAATCATTTTGTTAAAAACACAATTATTACAGAACATATTAATAATATTGTTAATACCAAAGGTATTGATGTATCATTAGAATCATTTTTAGAATGAAAAACACCGTTAAGTGACGCGCAAATCGACCATATTAAAGAAGGTGTAGTTTCTTTCGATACGACTAAATATGACACATACAAACCCCTTGATAAATTTGTTTATGACAACGAAGTATATGCTGTTGTAACTCGATCGGCAGATGATTCGAACTGAATTATTATATCTTTATTTAAGAATATAGGACCTATCGAAATAAGAGCAAATGGTGACAAAGTACTTATTACGGAATACGATAATACATTACCTAGTCCATATAATTCGAGTGGGGCAAATTTGAATTTACAATACGTTTGTTCGATTATTTCGTGAATCAAACACGTTCAAGAACATCCGATTTCTGACGCAACACCTCAACAAATCAACGAAAGTTATCACAAAAGATTTACATTCCTTGAAGGTCATTTACCAACATTTCCTATTTTCACTACTGACGACGGAACAATATATGGTGTAAATGCTCTAGGTTATTTAAACGAGACTTTTGCTAAATTACATCAAATCGAAACAGGCGAAACCGTTTATGCTACAAAAAAAGACACTTATACTAGACCTCAAATTGATACAAAAATTGATTCTATTTTCAGAACTACAAACCCTTTATTATCAGAACTAAGATTATTCTGAGAATCAACACCAAGTGAAGCTCAAAAAACAGCCTTATTATCAACTCTTAAAATTCCTGAAACTTATTATGCTTTAGAAGAAGAAGGGTATGGAGGCGACTACGCAACACAACCTTTGAGTTTAAATGTTGGAGACAAAATAAATATCTATAAAATCCTTAACTTTGGCGAAAAAACTCATGTTATCAAAGATGCATGAAGTTTATACAAAGGACCCGGTGATTGAGACGATTTGACTGAATATCAAAAACGAGCAACTTTATTAGCTTGAATTAATGATATATGTAGTTCAACTTACGTGTTGAGTAATTACACAAAACCAGATGGTGAAGTCGAAGAGTTAAGTCATATTGTACATATTAAACGAAGTGACTTAGGTTTACTTTTCAATCATTTCGAAACGGATAACGATAGTGATGTAAGCGAAGTAGATGGTATTGTTAAAACACCAAAACTTTATAGTGAAAAAAATCATTTACAAAAAGAAGATTTCTACAACTTACTCAGAGGAAAGATTGAAAACTTAACCAAAGTGTCAATTGATTCTTTCGTTGATTGAGAAACACAACTTACAGATGCTCAAATTGATTTTATCAAAGAAGACATTCATGCTTGAGATCAAGCTAAATTCGACGATTACAAAATATTCGATTTATTTACTTATAATAATCAAGTTTACATTTGTTCTCGTATTTTAGGAACTAATATCTTTGCTATGAATTTATTGAGAAATCAAGGAATCGTAACATTTAATAAAACTATAGATCTAGTAGCTTTTCACGATGCAGCCGTAACAACAATCCCAGCACCATTTAATACAAATTTAGCAAACTTAAGTTTAAAATATATTAACTCATTATATTCATGAATTGAAGATCACGATAATTCAGCCATTTCAAACCCCGTACCCGGAAGTTCAGTATTTGGTGATTGAGACTCTCGATTATCATATACAACTCCAGAGTACTCAAACTTCCCTACACTACCTGTGTTTACAAACAGACAAGGTAAGATTTTTGGTGTTAAATCATATAATTATTTAAAAAAGTTTTTTGCTTTAAAAACAGACGTGAAATCACATACTACGATTGAATCTTTCCACGGATGAAAAGAACAACTTACAGATTCACAAATTAATTATATTCGTGAAGAAGTTGATAATTATGATGAAAGCAAATTTAGCGAATATAAACCATTTGATTTATTTAATTATAACAACAATCTTTACATTGTAGCCAACAAGCATAACGATAAACATTTGTTCGAAGCAGTTAGTTTATTACGAAATGGAAATGTCTTAGAATTTGGTATAGGCGATGTGGCTATTGTTGCTGGAGGAAGTTTTAGTACTACAATCGAAGCACCTTACAATACCGATTCTGCTAACTTGAATTTACTTTATATTAATTCTATTTATTCTTTCGTTGAAGACCATCAAAGTCACGTAATATCCAATCCTGATTTAAGTAATCAATTCCACAATCGTTGACAAAATCGTTATGATTATATAACGCCTGATTCTTCAAACTTCCCAACTATACCTATTTTCACTAATAGTAAAGGAAAAATGTTTGGAGTTGATGCTCATAATTTTATTAAAGAATATTTTGCTGAAAAAGATAACGTATATACTCGTCAACAAGTAGACGCACAGTTAGATAATCGTTTGTCTGAAATAGAAACTCTAATCGTTGATAATGAATTATTACCTTACGACGCTGACACAAACCCAACAGGGTTAAAATGAAACGAAGTACCGACAGGATCTCAACGTGGAAAATTATTAAAATTGTTAGGTATTGAAAGTGAATGATGAGGATCTCGTTGAACATACAATCCATCGCGATCTTCTATAGATGTAGGGGACACAAGAATTGAGAAAGTTATACCTTTTACAAAAAACAGTGAAATATATGATGTATTAGATGAGTTGAATACTCCTGAATTAAGAATTGCTCGAGTTAATGAAATCTTAGGGACTAATTATACATCTCCACATTCTTCGGTTTATTGAAGAACTGGCGATATTCAAAAATTGATTGATAGTGGACGACTTTATAAAGCCACACCCACTTATGAATCAGTATCATATTACGTTTCGCCACGATGATATTCTGAACCTAATCATCTAACTCAAGATGAATTTTTCAATCTTATCAAACAATATAAAGCAGATCTAGTTACTAACTTACCAGACGAAATTAATCACAAATTATATGCTAAAATTAAAGACGTTTACAACAAACCTCAAATCGACGCAAAATTTGATGGAATTCTACGAACTGAAGATTTAATATTAAACAGAGACACTATTCCTTGAACTACAATCCCAAATGCTGAAAAACTTCAAACTTTAGTTACTGTTTTGAATACAGAAGCCGAGTATTATAGTCTTGTTCAAGAAGGTTATGGAAGTAACGTAATTTCGCAACCTCTTTCTCTTAATGTAACTGACAAGGTAGATATCTATCAAATCTGTAATTTCAAAGAAGAAAGTTGTGTAATTCGTGATGTTTGACAATATTACAGAGGACCTTCGGACTGAGATGATTTAACAGATTATCAAAGACATTTAGCTTTATTGACTTGAATTAATAATCTATGTGGTTCAAGCTATACATTAAGTAATTATATTAAAAAAGATGGAAGTACAGATGTATTAAGCCATATTATACATGTTAAAAGATCTGACTTAGGGAAAATCTATACAGAATTTAGAGATGCTGATCCAACTCGATCAACTGAAGTACAAAATATAGCAAGCACTCCCGAAAAATATTCAGCATTGAATCACTTAACAGAAGATGAATTTTATGACTTACTAGCTGACAAATCTCTAAACGTGAAGGCTGTTAACAACGCGTCAATTGAGTCATTTCATGGTTGAAACGAACAGTTGACAGATGATCAAATTGATTTCATAAGAGCAGAAGTACCTGTTCTTGACATGACTAAGTTCGATACATACAAGGTTTATGACTTGTTTGTTCAAGATGACGAATTATATATTATTGCTAATATTGTTGATCCTAGTTTGTACTGTATTAATTTACTAAGAAACTATGCTGTTATAAAATTTAGCAAAGATGGAAGTTCAGATTTAATTGGATCTCACGGTCAATTCGTAGAAGAACCTTTCAATACAGATGGTGCTAATCTTAGCATGAAATATATTAATTCTGTATATTCGTTTGTTGAAGACTATCAAAATCACGTTATTTCAAATCCCGACCCTCAAGACGAAATTGCTCAATCATGAGAAAATCGTTTCACTTATCTAGACCCATCAAGATCAAACTTCCCAACAATACCTGTTTTCACTAATCAAAAAGGAAAATTTTTTGGTGTTGATGGTTACGATTATTTGAAGAATTTCTTCGTTCTAATTGGAGCTAATTATACAAAACACCAAGTAGATACATTATTAGAGAACCGATTGTCACCATTAGAAACAAAAGTTGTTGATCTAGAATTAGAACCTTTTGATGAGAATAATAATGCTGAAGGTTTGAGATGAACTGACAGACCAACAGGTTCACAAAAAGATAAATTGGTTAACATATTAAAAGCACCTGCAACTTATTCGGCACGTTTTAATTACACAAGTAATGTTTATTTTATAAGTAATAGCCAACCTTTAACAATATATAAGTATTTACCATTTGAAAAAGTCGAAAAATACTCTTCTGGATTAAATTACAAAGAAACAAAAACTATATTACAAAGAATAGCCCATGTTAATTCTCTTCGTAATATAGGTGGATCTTCTAGCAGTTATGGTAGATATAGACCAATTAGTTCATCAGAAATTGAAACTGTTTTAGCTAACGTTGACTTTCAATGAACTAAAGGAGCCGATGATTATGATTCAACACATGGCGAAAACTCACCGCAAAGTTATTCTAAACGACATGGTCTTACAGAACCACAATTCAGACATTTAATTACACAATATGAAGCAAAAGTGGAAGGTCAAACACTAATCGAAAATATCGGTAACGACAATATAACAGATGACTACTTTAAAGGTCTAGGTAACACCGAAATATTCGACACAGCACGTAGTCGTCTTGAAATGTTACACACCCCTCATCCATGAGTAGAAGTTTTAGGTACGGGTTCAGCAATTACAAAAATGGATGCATCAAACAATATTGAAGCAGACACTTACTACGGTCAAATAGGACAAAAAACAAGTTTCGCAATCACTGACAGAGTAGGAACTCAATTAAAATACTTTAGTAACTCGTTTTTTGTTAGCTTAAATACTGGTAGTTCTAAAGAATTTAAAGATGGATTGTATTCTTTTGATATCCATATCGAACCTCCTCTTAATAAGGCTAATGTTAGATGACATTCATTTTTAGTACCAAGACAAACTAGCGACACAACAAACAAAACTTTTCAATATTTATCAACATCTGACAATATTAACCCAAATGGTTCAATATCAAAAACATATTTCCACTCTACTTTAAAATCAGCGAGTCCATGACAACTCAACTCAAATCTTTTCAATCACTATTTCGCAACAAAAACGGGGGTTAATATTAAAGGGAATCTTAAATGAACAAAGGCAACTGGCGACTTATTATACTGAGGAGATATCTGATGATTAGTAAACAACGACGTTTGACGTCATCCTTTTTACGTTTACTACCATATGAGAGACAATGTTGCTCTAAGAGATATAAAATGAACATTTAACGCTAATGGTAATTATAATTTAGTCTTCCCAACAAAATTTAACTTATCAGTAAGAAGAGAGAGCGGACATTAGATGAAAAGAAATGAATAGTATTATGAATTGAGATAAATTATATTGAAAATTTTTAGCAGGAGGCACAGCTGTTTTCGGCGCAACTCAATTGTTACATATTAAGGATTTTGACTTGTGATGACAATTACTTATTATTATTGGCATCCCTGCTTTTGCTTGATGTGTTTTTGCTTGTTTGTTAACTTTTGCTTTTGTTTTCGATCGAAAATATTCAACAAAAGACTTGACAATAGAAAAAGCTAACGACAAACAAACACAAGAATTGAAAGAATATATAGACAAACGAGTTAACGGTAAAATAGATCGTATTATAAAAACTATTGACGAATATCACAAAGGAGATGACAACAATGAACAAAACATTAAAAATGATAATTAGTTTCGTAATGAGTTTTGCGAAATCACAAATCGACGAAGTGGCAATTTATATTATTAATAAATACGCTACAAAAACTCAAAAAAACGATATCTGTAAAAAGATTTCGTGTGGTTGCATAAAACCAGTAACAAAAACCAAGAAAAATAAAGGAGCGTAAACGCAATGAATACAGAACAATTACTTCTAAATACATACCATCATTATTTAAACAAAAGAAACAAAAACGAGGACAATTTATATCGTTACATTGATTTCCCTGCGGTTATTGCCGATTTGCACGTTAAATTATTGTTTGGTAAATCTTTTTCATTCTCAACGGAAGACGAAAAACTACGTGAATGATGAAATGATTTCGTGGAACAAACTCGTTTTCAAATCGTCGTAGAAGGGTTAATTCGTAAAATGGCATTGTATGGAAGTACTGTTCTTGGGTTCACAAAACTCGAAAATAAAGAACATGAAAAATGCAAAGGTTTTCGAATTTTCACCAACAAACCACGTTTCTTAACACAAATTGTTTGAGAATATCAAACACTTAAAGCCATTTGATTTACCAGTGAAAGAATGACCGACTCTCTTCGTGAGATTTTCATTCGTGAATCATGAAACAGTGACGGACAAGTTCGTCGACAATTCTTCGGATCAGGAGACATGTTACAAGCTGGTAGCCACAATACAAAAATTGGTAAAAACAAAGACGGAACATCTTACGTTCGAGCCATACAGGTCAGACAAGTTGGAGAACTCCAAGAGGCCCTTGGAAAAAACGAAGCATGAGAATCCAAAGAAAACCCGTTCAAAGACAATCATGGCGATTATATCATCCCATTTGTTGATTTTTCGCTCTGACATGCTAATCCTAAACCTCCATGATTACTTGCTAAAGGTTTAATTGACCTTTATTGTGATAAAATGGATTTTTATAAAAAAGAACTTAAAACATGTAAAACAATTATTAGTATTAATTTGGACAAGAATAAAGCTCATGATCAAATCAAGAAAGATTTGGAAGCCAACGGGGAATTAAAAAACCATATTATAGTAAACACAGGTGGGAACGCCGCGTCAGATTCAGCTCCGGTTTTGGAATCTTTCCAACCACAAAAAAACTGAAAGGAATTCGACGAAAGTATTGATTCAACATTAAGCTTAATTTGAAGTTTGATGGGATTCAGTTGACCTAGTCAAAAAGATACAAGTACTGCTACAGAAGCTCGTTATAATTATTCAAACCAAGGTTCGACAATTCAAAAGAAAAAAACAGCCTTGGATCAAAACTTGAATATTTTCTTGGATTTGATGTTTCAAGCTGCCGGTTTTCAAGACCCGCAATTTACATTCGAACTCCATGATAGTAATTCAGTAATTATTGACGAAGTTTTAGTTTCAATAATGCAACAATTATCTAATTACAATTGAATTAGTGATGTTGATGCTATTGCTAAAATTTTCAACATGCCTATCCACAGAGCACAAGAAAAATTGGATGCTATTAACGAAAAAAGAAAACTCGACTGAGAAGCCAACAGAGAGTTTCGAGAAATGACAACGGGAGAAGAAGAAGGTCCTTTGTCTAAACAAAGAAGCGGTGAAAATGGCTCAGTAGTTGAACAACAACCGAAAGGTGCTGGACGTCCTAGAAACGATTCTAAACGAGAAGTCATTGAACCGTTAGATACTAAACAAAGAATAGCTAAATCATCAAATGAAGGAGGAAAGAAAGGTGGTGTTCGTCGAAGAAAAGAAGTTCATCGAAACTAAATAACATATTATGAAACAAAGATCAAATATAATATTCAAAACATATAAAAACGGAACAGCCTATCCTGTTATCGATACAACCAAAGATATTTATTTTTTCCCAATGGTTGTTTCTTCCGGGCATACTGGAGTTGATGATAAATTAACATTCAATTCTGTCAATAAAAGATATATTTATACTGGAAGAAAATCAGTTATTATTAAACCTTTGGGGTGAGAAGCAGATGTTACTTTGCACCATGTGGAAAATGATGGTACAATATCCGAAATCCCAGCCTCTGAAATAACAAAAGATAACTTGGAGGGTAAAGATCTTGTTGGAAAACGCAATATCACTCCAGGTATTTTTTTCGTTGGTAAGATTGTTTCTGCTCCCACATTTACACAAAATTATCGAACAAGTAAATTGGGGTTCGTAGAAAAAAAAATAGACTCTCGGATTGAAGCAGTCTTTAAAGAAGATGAAAACGACAGATTAAACATAATATGAGATTTCGAACATAATATTATAAAGAAAAATTTTGCAAACTTAATGTTCATGTGTCCAGAACTTAATGAAAATAATATTTTGGACATAGAAACTATTACAGTGTATGTTAATGAATCAGGAAAGTATGTTTATCATTCCATAGTATTTGTTTCGCTTAATGAAAAACTTGAAGAGGCTGGACGAATGCTTGGACAATCAATTTTGTTCTCTCATCCAGGATCTAGTTTCTTTTTACCATATGTTGTGGGTTCTAAAGCAGAAAGAGTTGTAAATAAAATATTAAGTGATGGTTCTTTTTCGCAAACCAAAATAACCGTTCCCAAACATGCTTGCGGATATTACAATAAAGAATGATTAATAAATGGTGATTTAATAGGTTTTGGAGAATTAGACAACACATTATTAGAAAACAAAAAAACAGAACTTAATGCTGAAGACACTACTGACGAACGAAAAACAGAACTAACAACCGAAATTGCAACCATGATATCTGATGCCGAAACAAAAGCGTTGGAAAAAATTAATGAAATCGAACTTGTTGGTACGCCAGACAGAAGAAGTGCTGGATGAAAAATAGTACCTGGAATAGATACCATGCAACTAGCACTTAACGGCATGAGTGGTATAATGGGTATTGAGGTGTACGGAAGAAAAAAACTAGATGATCCTTTGTATATTTCAGCAGATATAAAAAAATTGATGTTTTCTAGTTTATCGGAACCAACACCTGATCCCTTGTCTTTAACATATCAATACGAATCATCTCACGAAATTATTCCAAATGCTTATTTCATGTTAAATAATTATGCTGCGGATTTGCTTCAAGAATTGGGTGTAGAATATGATCCCCGTATGGATAGAAAAAATATGGGTTCTATTATGGTTAACAATAAATCCTCTTTGGATTATTCAAAATTAAATTATGTTAACGATTTCGCAAATGTTGTTTTACAAAAAAGAGTTACTTTTGTTAATGGTAAAACACGAACATCAGTATCACCTTTATTTGAAAACAAGGAAATTTATGCGTCTAAAAAAGAACGTAATATTGGTGAAAATCAAACAGAAACAATATATGATGTGGGCGATGTTGCTGAAAACTCTGGAAAAAACAATGATTTAACATTGGATTATTTATCTATTTGTAATTATCTTAATTTCATTAGTATTATTAATTCAGATTTAATGTTTCTATCACCGAATGTTGTTCAAATAACAAACTGAAAATCTTTTTGAGGAGATATTATCCAACAAGGTTCCACTTTAGTAGGTGCCTTAATAGGTTTCGGTGTTGGGACGGCCATATCAAAAAAAAGTAAAGGTGGTAAATTCTTTGCCACTGCTGGAGCGTGAATTGGTAGTCAATTGGGAAACGTTGTTCGAAAAATTTATGATTATGCAGCCAACGCGAACGAAGAAATGTTTATTAAAAGAAAAATGTATAATTCAAATCGACGTTCTTTCCCATTTTTAATTAGTTCCGACGCACTTGCCATGATTCATTCAAATCTAAGTGTTGCGAATCAATTATTACATGGTATTCCCATGGTGTTATTTTCGACATCAGACAACCCTATAACTTCGGTTATGGATTCTTCTCAATTTAACGATATTTATAAATTGAAATTAACAGACAAATTTAAAACAGAACCATTAAATTTATCAGAACTCACTGAACAAGAAAAGGTCGATAAATTAAATGAAACACACGACACTAAAGAGTTATTGAATGGAAAATTTAAAATAGGTGCTAAATTGCTAGCTCTCCCACAATCCGAAGATGACCCTTATGAGTTTGAAATTGATTGAATAGTTATAAAAATGTTGGGAAAAAGACAAATAAGATTGACATTCTATGATAATGAAGATGAAATTGTTGGTTTTTTCCATTTACAGAATTCGGCATTATTCGGAGGTAATATTAGAGAGATAACAACCAATATTATATTGAATACACGAAATGACAATTACTCTTCTGTGGATGCTTATCTCGACACATTGATTAATCTTCAACCTTTGGACTTAACGCCAATTGAAGCGGTATCTGCTACGGCAAATGCGGCCGCACTTAAGGAACTATATGGTTTTATAGATAACGATGTTCTTATATTCGAAGAAAAAATAAAAGAAGAAGAAAAAAAACATTTCAAAGTTAATTTCAATGTGATTAAAAATGAAATTTTCGCTTATGCCATTGAAAAAAATGTTCCCGATAACGCTATTGATTATTGAAATGGTCAAAAAACAATTTTGCTAAATAAAATAGACACTTTAGAAGAACATTATAGTTTTATAATTTTCGAAAACTTCAAAAGATACATAGAACTTTACTACAATTCTTCTACTCTTCTAGAAATGAAAAGAAAAGAAATAACTTCAACGGTCATATTACATGCCTCGTTAAAAGAACAATTATTCGAAAAAATCAATTCTTTTCAGGAAAACAATAACATTATAGCTAAAGAAAGAGCTGAGGCTGCTGGTGAAGTGGATAAAGCAGCCAAGATTAAAGCATATAACGATTTTGCTAGTCAAATTATAGCTACCAACACTGAAGGTGACTTAACAATTTTGAGCAATACGATTGATGGAGATACTGTTTTGGATGACTCAGATAAAACAAGATTAAAAGAAATTATTGCTGATAAAATATCAGATATACAACAAGCGTACGTTTCATCTTTGGTTTCAACATTGAATTATCAATTACAAGATTTTATAAACAAATATGAATCATCAGAAAATATTCAATCATTTAATACTGATGGTTATATAAGAAGCATTTTGCAATTAGACGTCGACGAAAATTACAACTCTTTTTCAGCGGATAAACTAGAAACATTGAAATTGGTTGCTACAGATATCGATGCTGACTTTTTAAGCGGTGATAAAACCACTGTTAATATTGATAACGCGATTACAACATTGTCTTCTTTCCAAGCAAATAACATATTATCATTAAAAACACAAACATTATTTGATTCTCACGTTGACGTTACCTTGGAACCTTATGATGCTGACACTAACCCAACAGGGTTGAAATTAGACGAAATCCCTACAGATCACCAAAAACAATTCCTATCTCAAGTATTCAACATCCCTGAAGAAACATGATCTAGTTTTAATGATCTATATGATAACAATAATATATTTATTAATAAAACTCCATTTACTCTTTATAAGTATTTCTCATTCGAAAAAGTTGAAAAATACCTATCCAACACCGATATTGCTACTATTTACGACACTTTAAAAGATTATGTCGCTCCTGATAAACGTCATTCAACAACTATTGATTTTCGAGGAGAGTACAATGGTAAAGATGGCGATACAAGATTACAAAATTTTATTGATGATACCCCTCAATTTAACTGAGAAGTAACAACTGACACATCTACAAATGTTGGTTTTAATACACCTCGTGCATATATATCAGCAATGTTTATGTCGACAGATCAATTTTGAATTACAATTCATAATTATAATTACAACAAAGGACATATTATTAGTACCGTAGGTGACGATCCACAAACATTTACTTTAGAACAAATAAAAGATATAATTTCCCCATCTCTTTTCGATTTATATAATACCAATAGAACTAAATTTTTTACAATAGTTAATGAAATTAACGGTAATATTACTAATTTAACTCTTCAAAAAGGAGACCCTTTGAATACTGCGTTAAAAGAAAAGTTATTACACCATAGAACAGAATTATTGAAAACAATAACTACTCTTCGTTTTCCAAACAAGTCGTCTTCTTCCGACCCCAATATTGAAACAACACCATCAAAAATACTACATGTTGGTTCAAGTGGTACATTTACTGTCCCTTATTTAAATTCAAATTACGATAGAACACCAGGGGATACTTTTGACTATACAACATCTTATTATGATGCTTTAAATAACGCGTCTGACTTTCATAGACTTTCGAATAACTGATCTGGTGGTAGCGGATCAAATGTTTACTACCATACGGGTTATTATATTTATTGATCTAACATATTAAAAAAAAGATGAGAAATTAAGTTACCTTATTCTTCAACTATACAACCCGAATGAAAGACATTGTCTTTTGAGCTTCGATACGATTTTGAGTGAACATATACCGTAGATACCTTAATATTTTTTACAGTAGGTATAAACTCCTTGGCTTCTTATTTTACAGATCCTTATCCTGAAACATTACGTATAAATGTAACAATTGATCTGCAAACTTTAAACGATGGTGAATCTAAAAGCTTCTGAATAAGTAATGTTGAATTAAATTCAGATGGTGCTTATCAATGAAAGAATTATAAGACTGTTTACCAGGAAAACGACACTTTCGGACAAGACATTTATTTTGTTTTAACTAAATCTTCAACAGGTCTATCTATGAGTTTTTCCAAATGATCATTACTTTATTGATTAGGAAAAAGAAGAAGCGACATAACTTCATCTATTTTACCTAACGAAATATCAATAAACAACATAAAATTAAAGGTGTAAAATGGCACGTTTCATAAATAGTAAACCAAATAGAACAGATTACAGATGAGCAAGAGCAATTAAAGGGTTAGGTGAAGTAGCTGAAGGGACTGCTCGTGTATTTCTAGGTATTACGGCCGCTGCACTTTTGACACCTAGTAATGAACGAGATAAGGAAAAAGATAAATTAACAAGAAAGGCATTTGATGATGCTCTTAGAGAAATTGGTGATATACCACCTAGTGATTTTCAATACAAATTAGATACATTAAATGAAATGACGTTGAATAACGTCTTAGCTAGTGATGGAATCGAAATGTTGAAAGGCCAAAACATTAAAGATATTATCAATGATTCCGATTTAACTCAACATTTACGAAATTTAAGAAGGGACGTACTAGAGTTGTTATTTGAAACAACACCAATCTTAGATGATATTCGAAATTTAACAAACAGTGAATTAATAGCTTTGTTACAAACACCCGAAATAGCAAGATTGATTTATCAAAAAGGATTCAAAAGCATAGCTGATTTTATTAGATATTTGGAAAGTGTTGCAGAGGACCCTACAAATCTTGGTAAAACAGCTAATGAAGAATTGGATTTATCAGGGGACAATACAAGTAAAGGTACTTCTAGCGAAAAAAAGACAAGTAAAGCAGAAAAAGAAAGCAAGGCAAGTGAACAAGAATCAAAACCTGATTCCGAGGCAGACGACAAAAAAAAGGATGCTTGCGATATTATTGCCGAAAAATATGCTGGTATTATAGACACTTCATCTGTGTCAACATGAGTGAAAAAACTCCACTACAACCCGGATTCCTTCATGTTAGCAACTTTTTTCGCTCCAAGAGCTCGTCCCGGAAAATGATACACATGACCCAATTTTTCGTGTGAGGCTTATTTAAGGTTGGTTCGGGTTCTAAAAAGTGGACAACCTTTCGTTGCTAGCTCAATTGGAGGAGTAGGGACCTTATTATGAAGAGGTCCACCTGACATAGCAATCATGCAAACACGTAATCAATGAAAAGGATTAGGACGCACAAAAGAATTCAAATCGTACAAGGCTGTAAGAAAATCAATTGGAAGAAACCATGCCATGAAAAAACGGCCAAGAAGAAAAACAAGAAAAATGTTAAAATTACGACGAGGAAGATATAGCGGAATATAATGGAAAATTCAGAAATTAAAAAAATAAAAGTACACACTGGAGCACCTTGTCGATGCTTCATGGATTACCTATATTATAAATATAAAATAGATATGATATATGTATTACGTTGATGACAAGAAAAGCAAATCAAAAAAGAATATAAAACATGATTAGGAATGGGTTTTTGTTCTGAAAGCCCAGAATGAACATACTTGCGTCAAAAATTAATGGTAACAGCATCACGATCAGATATGATTCGTCTTGAAAAATATTACGCAGATCTAAACGCAAAAGTTCAATCATCAAAACCAAAAATTGTTTTAGTAGGAGAGAACAAAAGTTCTATTGACATAAATGACACAAGAAACGACAAAGAAGAATAATCCAGACAACAATTTAACATTAAGTAATTTGAGAATTTCAGATACATATTCTTATTTATACGACTTGTTAGATCAAATAAAACACAACAAACCTTTTTCGATCGACGAAGTCAACTTAGCGGGAGGACGTCAAGCTGGAAAAACTTGAAATATTATTACTTTCTGTTTGTTGGCAAGCCTATACAACTTGGACAAAACATTTCACTTTTATTTCATTCGTAAAGTTTTGACTAATAAAAGAAACATGTTTGAACAAATCAATAAAGTAATGCCTAAATGATTCTCAAAAGCAATGGGTATTACGACCAACATAACTTATAATTCGATGAAAGGTTATAATTTCGAATTAAACGTTTTGGGAATCACTGGACAAAAAACAGCATACCAAGCACAATTAGGTCTTCCCCGGACAAATGCGGACTATATTATAATCTTCTACGAAGAAGCATACGAGTTTAATGCTCGTGATTTTGACCGTGTATTCAACGCTACCGGAGGATCGAAAAATTCAAAGATTTTGATTTTCAAAGCCAGCAACCCATGAAACCCAAGTTGTGCATATTTTCAAGACTTTCAAAATGTATTGCCGTGAAACGAAAAAGTAATGATGAGTAAAGGAGAGGATTATTATTTCGACAAGAAAAACAGAACTCTCTATCATTGAACATGCATTGTTAAAACGGTTCAGGACGATATTGTTTCGCCAAATCGTATTAAAAAGATGTACGAACGGGCTCATAAAAACAAACTCGAAGCACCAACCATATTATATGGAAAGCCAATGATTGCCGAAAACCAAACATTCGACACATCAAAAATTATCTATGTTGGAGGAGAAGGTGATGAACCATCTCTTATTCCTTACAATGATTTTTTGATACGTGTAGGAATCGACTTCGGACAAACTCGTAATCCAACAGCAGTTGTTTTCGGGATATCGAATTTTGAAGGATCTCGAATATTGGTACTCGACACCTTAACAATTGAACATCACGAAAGAGCAATTCACACACCGGAATTGACAACTCGTATATTAGGATTTATAGTATATAATATGAATCTTTTTGAACTAGACAAAAACGAAACTGTTTACGTTAATTGTGATACTAGTGATATGCGACTCGTGTGAGATCTCCAATCATTAGCTGATAAAAGAAATATTGATTATCTTTCTTTTTCGGGTGTTAAAAAAAATTCTAAAAGATTTAGAAGAAGCGAACGTCTTATGGCTTGAATGCTAGCTTTGGGAAATCGTTGCTTTTACATGTTTCGGAATGAAAACAACAAAAAATTAATTGCTTCTATGCAATCTATAGTTTTGAGACCTGATAAAAAAGGTTTTGTTGAAGACGAAAGTAGTGGTAGCGGTGACGACCAATACGACGCACTATGTTATGCGTTCTCTGACGAAATTGCCAGAAGAACATTAGGACAACCCACCGAGGAAGTTTCTAAAGAAATGATTAACGAAAAACCCGTGACTTCTTCTTAAAAATAAGAGAGAAAACAGGCCTCTAATTTTACCTTTCCATAGTAAAGTACGTTAGGTTGTCCTTTTTGGACCTATATTTTTAGGTCTTTTTTCGCATAAACGAATAAAACATAGGCTTCTGCAAGATCATCAGAAAAAAATTTAACTATTGTGCTTCTGGCGACTTGTTTGATTCGATATTCCACAGAATTTTTTTTCGTGTTCTTTTCGACTTCAAAACCTTTACCGTGTTCTTTAACGAAAAATTCTACAGACTTCTTTTTTTTGAATTCTCGTTTCAAAGCTTCGTTCAAAACTTCTTTACTCACTTTTGTCTCATTGTGATAAAATGATTTTAGTTCTCCGCGGATGTTCATTCGTGTTCTTTCGTACACAACTCCTTTTTTGAAACTAAGAGATTTAATAATCTTCAAATAACCATACATGTCGTCATAGAAAACCAAGTTAGTAGTACCGTTTATATCTCGAATTATTCGCGTATAATTCTCAAGAATGTCGTAGAAATTACCCTGATCATAATAGTATTTACCTTCTATTAAAGCGTAATAACCAGATTTCTTCCCAACATCTCATGCGATTAAATTGTTCATATTTCTTTATTTAAACTCAAATTAGATGTTTCTCCTGTGTTTTTATCGATGTAAACAATATATTTTTCGATTTCATTTACTTTTAACCCAGCTTTTTTCGGTAAAAAATTAGTTGAGAAAAGTCTTGCGTATGCTCATAATTGACATCCATATTTGAATCTTTCCAAATTGTTTGTTGATCTTTTACTTGTTTTTCAGTCTAATACGAAAAACTTACGTGTTTTTGTGTTGTAACCAATAACATCGACAGTTCCACAAAGATAAGCCTCTGGATCCATAAGTTTTTGTTCTATTAAACAAACTTTCATATACTTAGGTAGAATTGTACATTTATCGTTTTTTACCAATTCTTCCATGTGCTTATGGATTTCAATTCCTCTCTTTGATGCTTTTCGCAAAATCATATCCTTATATTCAGGATCCATTGTCATTGTCTTATCGTAATAATGTTGGGCATAACCAAATACTGAGGTTACGCCATTCATTGACTTTTTGTTATATGTATATTTGTGTTTTTTTTCATCGAATTCCAAATATTGACTTCGTTTTTGAAACCTTGAATCGTCCAAGTGTTTCAATAAATATTTTTTATAATTAATATGATGTTTCATTGTTATTTTGTTCCTCCCATGTTACATCTTGTTTGAAATAATCTATACATTTCGTATCTCCACAAAAGCATTTAATGATTGTTCTTTCTTTGAACACCATTAAAAAACCTTTGTATGTTCGTTTGACTGTATCATGATGGATCTTATTAAGGTGACATTTAGGTACAAACCCTATAATATTTTCCTGTGTCATGCAACGTCTAACGCTATATCCCTTATCTTTTAGCATTTGAACCAAGTTCTGTACTCTACCTTCTGTTTTAATCCCTTTTTCATAAACAGCACACTCTTCAAGCATATTCTCTACTTCTTTTGGTATGTCTATTGGTTTTACATTGTTGTTATTATAATAGTAATCATTCTTATCTATCATCATCATATAGCTATATGGCTTAACTTCAATGTCATATTTCGAAGCAATTTTTCATTTTAATTTTCATAATTTCTTGCTAGGATTTTTAAAAACCAATTTGTATTTCCCTTTTTCTTTCCCTCACTTAGAAGTTATTGACAATGTTTTATCTTTGTATTTTAACAACAAAGGATGTTTTTGTACAGTGTCATCGTCATCGAAAACAACGTATTCCTGTGCTGGTTTAATAGCTAATGAATTAAATTGTTGAAACCTTTGTATGTTGTTTCCAGAAGTGAAAGGGTTAACCATATCTACCAAACTAATTTTTTGTGTGTCTACGGCATATTCCTTTTTCCTATTGATAACAAAACGTTCGGAATTATTATTTTCACCAACATACGATAGTGTTCATTGTATTTTATCTAATTCGATTCCGAGCCTTTTGATTTTTTCAACCATATCCATATTGTCTTCAAATAACTTTTTTCGATAACTCTCTTCAAAAGCAAATCCAACGAATTCGTGAGGCAATTCTTTCATTCGATCTTCCTCGAATAATTTCAATCACGACAATCTTTCTTCATATGGGTACAATGATAGTTTTTTGTTATTAACCAACAACGCACTTTGTTTTGATGGTTTGTATATTCCTTTTGCCACTATCTTTTTCGTTTCCTTAATTTTATAGCAGTGGTTGTTCACATCTCGACTTAAAAATCAATCTAGTTCTGAAATAGTTACTTCGAAACCACTTTTATCCATTACTTTTTTAGGTACACCTGTCAAATCTTTTTTACTTTGAACGAAAACACCGTCCGTATTAATGTTGATTATTACAGCCTCGGGATCCTGCAATAAAATATTGCTTATTAACAATCAAATTAAAACTCGTCCTTGTCTGCAAATTCAGTTTTGCGTGGCAAATCCAGCCTCGTTGTTCAAAGAGTTCTTTTTGAAAAAATAGGGAAGAAAACCAAACGTCGAATTCAACAATAGTTTCATCGCTTCACGTTTTACTTTGTCCTCTTTTGTTCCGTATTTAAGAACTGTTGTTTGATGTTTTAATTCGCAATATCGGTTAAAACTAGCCTCAGTAAACAATTTAAACAATTTAGACTGCTGTCCAAGTACCAAAATGTTTGGGTAAAGACTTGTAAAGTCCATTGAATAAATTTTACCTTCTGTTTCGCTAGCCTTAAAAAACTTTCTAAAAACGACATTGTGGACTCCTCCGTTATAATTATTTCCGTTATTAAGACAATTCTTATTGTGCGCTGGTAAATTTATTGGGTTAAAATCATTTTCTTTAATATGATTTCAAAACTCAGGATTATCCTTGCTTATCCCAAAATTCATAATCGTATACGGATCGATAATAATGGTTTCTGGGTTAAACTTAAACAAATATGGTAAAACGTATGTAATTTTTTTATTGAAAAGAGCTCAATCCAATTTACGAACAGCCAACAAACTTTGATTTGTCATCAATTGTTTAATGTTTAAATACGGGTGTCTGTCGTGGTTTTTGTATAATTTGTATGTAGCTTCCAAGTCATTTTTCAAATACGCAATACATTTTTCTTTGTTGTTTTTGTAATAATCTCATTCTTCGAATTGTCTCTTATCACCTTTTTCGCCCTTTCAAATATCTTCTCCAAATTCTTTGAAGTATTTATTTTTTAATGACGGTCCAATCGACTTATATAAATCAAATTGGTTATCCGCCAAATCGTAAATTTGTGGTCACTCGTAAGCATAAAGTCATGAATAAAAAGTATTATTTTTCTTGTAAAACTTCGCTACTTGTTTATAACCATTATTAATAATATAACCGTTGTATTCATTTAAGTTATTTCCGTTGTTGAAGTAGGTTATCATTAAAACGTCATATCGAAAGAAATTGAAACCAATTATTTTGTCACAATTCGGCATGTATTTTTTTATACCTGCATCGTGATTGCTAAACTCTCGAATCGTAATTTCTTTCGTATCAACGTCCATTTCCCCCACAATAAAATATCATTCTTCAAAATTTTTGCCTTTGTATAATTCTGTATCGATAATTAATTTTTTCATTATTTTATGTTTCCTTCCTTATATTTTTTGCTAATTATAAATCATCACCCGTTAACCATTTTACCTGAAAATTCATTTTCTCTTTTTAATCTTACTTTTTCAACATCGTAAGTATCAAAATCAGTATTCTCAAGTAATTTGTTAAAACGAATTTTTCCTTCATTTTCTCATCTATTATCTTTACAAAAAGACTTGTATTCTTCGTATATTATTTTACCATTTTTTTCCAAGGTTATATCGATAACTTCTTCGAATAAATTGTCCAAAAATTGTTCTAATTTTGGTCTTGTTCTTTTTGCGTACAATTCTTTCATTTCTTTTGTTTGATATATTTTACATTTCGATTTCACAAAATAATAAAATGCGATTGTCATAATCTTTGTCAAACTTTTCTTGTTGTACATAATCGACTCTGGATCATGTCTTGCCTTGTATTTACCAAAATTGTTTTTTAGTTCTATAAAGCAAAAACGTCTTCGTAAAGCCTCTCGTCCATTGATTTCCGAATTGATATGGTATACTTCATTAGTCGAAAAAATATAATTTTGAGGAGGAATTACTTTTGAAAAGCTTGTTTTGTATTTTTCTTCGAAAGATTTAACGCAATTTTTGTCTGTAAAATCCTTCAACAATGCTATTCTGCTTTTATTTAATTTGTATTCCTCGTCGAATAAAACAGCAACTCGGTTAATTAGAGTTGTATATATCATTTTGTGTCCGGCATCTAGCATTTTGATTGATGCTTCATTTTGAATGCCGTCCTCGTTTGTTTTCTTTATTAATCGTAAAAACTCAGATTTACCATTGTTTCCTCCACCATTAATTACTACTATACTTCCCATTTTTGCTCTGTAGAGATTG